>NC_064626.1:1039176773-1039479803 GCF_023864275.1 Schistocerca cancellata
GTTCTAGGCGACTGATGACCTCAGAAGTTAAGTCGCATAGTGCTCAGAGCCATTTGAACCATTTTTATCTTATCTGTCGATATTCTCATTCCGTCTGATTTTGTCCATTATAAATTGTCTAATATTATAATCGATATTGTTAAGGTAAATAACTTCTGTATAGAAACATGTTTGTGGAGGACCTGTAACATTATCTCTGTCAACTACGTTTAAAAACATCTTTTTAATGGCTTGTTTGTGTAAGTTATTCTCGACAGGCGACTTCATGTTTTTTGTTCCTTTTATCACAGTGTTTATCTCTTCCATTGCTACCTGATCTACAGATTCGTCGGTATTGGTGTTTATTTCGGGTTTTTCTTCATTACCAGTCCACAGACATTTGAAGTACTTTAACCATCCCTTTTCGGATATTGCATTTAATTGTGAAGTATCTCGTATTTGTTTATTCAAGAGCTTCATAATTTTCTATGCTTCATTTTGTCCTCCATGAACATTACGTTCTGTCCCATCTTTACAGTTTAATTTTTATATTTCCTTCTTTACTAAATCAGATTTAGTTTTGCAGTCTTCTCTGCAATGACAAGGATGTTTTGTTTTTTTGTTTTTTCGTAAAGAAAGACTTTCTATCACTTAAAATTTATATTCAACATTAACAAAATCCTCTCCTTCGGAAGTGCTTTATCTCTATATCCAGTCTGCCTTTTATATGTTGTTTACTGGGGCCATCAAGTATGCATCATGAAAGAGAGAAAAGCAGAATTTAAACGTTGAAAGACTAGACCATGCGTATGTAAGGGAGCATATCGTAGAACGTTATGTCGACCATTGGTTTCGCTCTTCTTCCGGCACAGGATGTTCACATTGCATGTTATTTCCGTGACGGCGTGGACACGTTTGTGACAGGACCGCCCAAAGACCACTGCGAACACGGGGGGAATTAGGACTCTCGGCGTGCAAGCAGGCCGTGACTCATGGAGCAGGTATTTTCCAGGAACACGGGACTCCAATTGTTCTGGCGCAGATTTCACTAAGCGCAGTTTTCATGTGTCCACGAGGGACGAGTCACGGCATGTAAACACCAGGTAGCGCACCTGGCGGAATGGCAAACAGGAAGATAGGAGCTGGGTAGTGCTAGAAAGTGCCTCGTATCTGGCCCTTCCACAGCTCATAAGTGCCGGGGGCTGTTTCCCCTCCAGGTTTACCGCTGAGGCGGCGAAAATAGCGCTTTCGTAAACGCGCGAACCCCCGTTTCTAGCGCCGGCGGCCGAATGGTGCTCTCGACACCGTTGCGGTTCGGCTGACGGCAGGAACCGTTATGCTCATACCAGAGACAGTGGCATTTGGGGGTGAGCGCCGTCGTAAGCCTTGGTGAGTGCGAGTGGTGCCCGGGTAAGGGCTGATCTGCGTTGTTGCTACCTGGCTGGCTGCGTGCGCAGTGCCAGCTCTGAACGAATTCTCTCCAAATTCCTACAGCCGGTTTCACCACTGATCCAAATGCAGCAGAACGTCTCAAATAATTACCTTATTCGTTGAGGATGATGTAGTGTGTGACTCGTGAGTTATTCGCAGTATTTGAAGTGTTTTGAGTGGACTACCGAACGGAGTGCCTACGGCGAAAGCAACTTGTGTCGACTGCGGATTCGGTTCTAGGAGCCTTTTTTCTGCTTATGGACTACTACGACTGCTACATGAGGAAGAAACTTATAAAAAGGTGGCAGGTGAGCAATCGAATGTGTGTGCGTGTGTGTGTGTGTGTGTGTGTGTGTGTGTGTGTGTGTGTGTGTGTGTGTGTGTGTGTGTGTGCATTTATACAGTTTGACTCAGGAGGTAAGGTACATTCTTTGCGAGGTGATAGTATCAGTAACACTGAACAGAAAACATCATATACACATATGCCCCATTCCGATCGGATTCCGAGATGGATGTACATTGTTATTTACTTTTCGTATTGTTCAGACACTGTCATTCTTTACAACGGACAACAGTTGCGTACAAGAAGTCGAGACGAATGGTTTCGTATAGGGGACGCTTATGGTCTATCTAATCGGGAAACAAAATGAAATTGGCCTACGAAAACTACCTAAGCTACAGCGTATCGCACGAGATTTTCATTATTCTCGTACTTCATTCGCGCAAACTATTAGTCCTAGAAAAAAAAAGGATGACTCTTTTTTTGCAGGGAATTTAATGTAGTTTAATTTTGTGCTGCAACACGTTTTCGCTGGAGAGTGTGGTTTTCGAGCTACTGAAGAAAAAGGCTCAAAAAGATATTAAATGTAATCTGTCTCGGAGACAATTCGGAATAGGGCGCACGTCTATATGAAGTGATTTGTTCAGAATCATTAATACTATCACCCATCAAAGCGTGTACCTTTCCTCCTGACTCACCCTATATTGATATATCCCGTACATGACCAGCCAGCTCTCGACCATATTAAATTTGCATATTAAATTTTACAAGTAATTTCGTTAATTGTTTCGTATGTATAGCACTGACGTAGATGTAGCTTCATTTTCTGTGAATTTTCTTGTATGTCATTCATTCGTCTCCTGTTGTCACAACGATGAAATCATTACTTTTTTTTCGGGACAAAGTAAAAACACGCGAACGACATGATGATGTAGGTGCTTAGATTTTCGCAATCAGAGCCGTTTATCATTAAGATATGCTGAATGTAGAGGGGCCTCATGTGGTTTAATGACTATCACTCGCCAACATACCCATGGATTCATAAGAAAATCACTGCAACCGTATGCGAAACGGCGCTATTATTCATCTAGTGACAGTTTTTTCACAGTGTGATATGGATTTACACCCAGAAAACGTTTACGTTCAAGTCTTCGCGGTAGCTACAGGGAATTCAATATGAAGCATTTATAGGCCCTAAATGAAACGTGGCACGAGTGTAATTAAAAAAACATCAAATCATAGATTGCTAAAGTTCTTTTTTTTATTGTAGCTTCTGGGCTAAGGGGTGAATTAATTTGAATCTGGTTGCGTTAAGACATGTACGCGTATTGTAACTGTCGCATTCTCAGTTGCTGTGACAAACATACAAAGCCGTCCCAGTTCCTTATGTTATGTTTAATATTAATGGATTATTATCAACAGCAAGGTTCTAAGAAACAGGCAGATAATTTGTTTTTTACTGTTACTGCACAAGGGAGGGGCTATAGCCATGTTGAAACAATCATGACAACATTCCACTGGAATATTCTAGGTAAAATGTGGAAAGGTGGACCCAACACAAAACGATTATAATCTAAAACATACTCCTGGTTTCGCGTTCATAATTGTACCTTTTGAAGGAAATTCAATTTGTTAAAATTATTAAGTCGTACTCAAATGTTCTTACGTTGGTAGAATTTTCTGGGTATGTTCGTCTTTCCTTCTCACTGTTTGCGTGGTTGCGCGCGCGCGCGCGCTTATGTATGTATGTGTGTGTGTGAGAATGAGTGTGCGTGTGTGTGTGTGAGAGAGAGAGAGAGAGAGAGAGATAGATAGAGAGAGAGAGAGAGAGAGAGAGAGAGAGAGAGAGAAGGTTTGACTGAATTAGTGCTACTAACAAATCTAAATACGAAATTTAAGTTGTGATAGCAGACTGATTTGTAGCGTAAATTAATGTCTGCGTTCGCTCCATCTTTAACGTCCTTTTTGTTGTAAAAACTAAATTTTCTGGGTAAATTCAGAAAAATGTGGTTGGATTATGGAAAAGTCTCCTACGAATATTTTGATGCATGCTTTGTATATGCATCGCACATAAACTACGCAGAATGTTAGGGGGTCCACTTCATAACTTTTACCCTATTTCAAAGTTCCAGGTCAGCTTGCCATAATACAAGAACTGTATGAATCATTTACAAACACCGAACTAGCCGGTCGGTGTGGCCGAGCGGTTCTGGGCGCTACAGTCTGGAACTGCGCGACCGCTACGGTCTCAGGTTCGAATCCTGCCTCGGGCATGGATGTGTCTGATGTCCTTAGGTTAGTTAGCTTTAAGTAGTTCTAAGTTCTAGGGGACTGATGACCTCAGATGTTAAGTCCCATAGTGCTCAGAGCCATTTGAACCAAACACCGAACTGCCGTTGTGATTGATTGATAAGCCACTGTTCTATTTGGTCTGCAACAACCTGTGTTTTCAGCTTAGGTACAGCATGCGAGGAAGTGATCGCAATAGTTGGCAATGGGCAGCAGAACGGCTAACAATATCTTTTTGAAGATACTGTGGCACGAAAATTATGGTATCTGACAACTCAGTGTTATGTAAAATACACTCTAAGACAAAAAGGAAAAAGACATACAACGTAGGAATTATCCGAATGGGTCGAAAATCGGTAGATGTGAAGTACATGTATAGACAAACAAATGATGACAGTTTCAGGAAAACTGGATGATTTATTCAAGGAAAGAGCTTCACAAATTGAGCAGGTTAGTAACTCGTTGGTCCACAGAAACTCCTAGTGTACAGTGAAATAGCGTTTGTTAGATTTGTAGCAAACTACAAGGATGTTTTGTAAAGGTGCAGTGAACTTTTTGACATCAAGCTGAAACGCCGTCAGGTGGCTTTAGTGCAAACCATGAAATGTAGTGACAATCCGGCTGTAGATCTATAATCATATGGATCTTGTGTTTGACCACAGCTATGGCGATAAGCAAACTTACGTGTCAAAAGTACAGTGGCAGTCAACCACACACACAGTGGAGCGTTCTCCCGCTGCTGTCAGACCACTTCAGTCAGGGCGTGTAGTGTGTAAAGATGGGAAGTAAAACACACCACAAAGAGTAAGTGGAGAGATCCAGTTATACGACCAGTAGTAAACATCTGAAGGTCGTCACTTCATTTGAATATTTAGATGTAGTACTACAAAGCAATATGAAATGGGATGAACACGAAGTATTGGTAGGAAGGAAGGAAGGCGAATAGAAGACTTTTTGTAAAAATCGGTGAAATTCCGGGGTACATACTAAGAGAAGTCCAAAAATCACACTAGAGCTCAGTTCATGGATTTGGAGTCCCGTACAACAGTAGGTTTCGCATGAAATCAGAAGCGTGTTGGTAAGCTCAGAAAGATCCGTATAGAGTACACGGCAGTTAAGAGTTATTCTCAAAGAGTTTAAATGAGGTTTTCTTGAAGAAATTCCCAACATTACGCTTGTCCGTTCTCTTCTGGAGTATTGCTGTGCGGTATGGGATTCTTACCAGATAGGATTCAAGGAGAGCCGGCCGGAGTAGCCGAGCGGTTCTAGGCGCTACAGTCTGGAACCGCGCGACCGCTACGGTCGCAGGTTCGAGTCCTTCCTCGGGCATGGATGTGTGTGATGTCCTTAGGTTAGTTAGGTTTAAGTAGTTCTAAGTTCTAGTGGACTGATGACCACAACAGTTAAGTCCCATAGTGCTCAGAGCCATTTGAACCATTTGAACCATTTTTTTGATTGAAGGAGAACGTCGAGAAAGTCGGCTGGTTTAGGCATTATAGCGAAATACGGGAGAGACTATCACGGATACGATACGCGAATTAGAGCGGTAATCATTAAAACGAAGGCTTTTTCACACAAGATCTAGTCTGTAGGACATCCACAACTAAGAGGCATGTTTAATTACGTTAAAGAGGTACGCTTCAGTTGTACTAACGATTTATTCAAACTACGACAGGTTTTGGGAATTTAAAATCCCATCTTCAGGTGTATAAAATTATTGTATTTGGTAGTGCGAAACACGCTGTCGGGCGGTTGTGGTTGGCGTTCATTCAGTGCGGCTGCCAGACGTCGGATAGACTCCAATGTTCCAATATGTGTGAATTCATAAGAAAGCAAACGGCTGAGATCATTGGTCCCTAGACTTACACACTACTTAAACTAACTTATGCTAAGAAAAACACACACACCGATGCCCGAGGGAGGACTCGAACCTTCGACGGGAGGGGCCTCGCGATTTGTGACATGGCGACTGAAACCGCGCGGACACTCCGCGCCGAACAGTCTCCGGCTAAGATGTGGGAATCTGGAGCCCCTGCACTGACTGGCCCAACCACATGTTATGCATTACCAAGTACAATAAATGTATACATCTGAATATGGGATTTTAACACCCCAAAACCGGTCGTCGTTTGAATAAAGCATTAGTACAACTGAAGTGCATCTCTTTCAATCAAATAACGAAGCTTTTTCGTTCAACGACATCTCTTCCGAATATCAAAATATTTTGTTGCCTACCACCAACATACCGAGAAATGGCCTTCGTAAGAAAATGCACTATTTGCCATTAAAATTGCTACACCAAGAAGAAATGCAGATGATAAGCGGGTATTCATTGGACAAATATATTATACTAGGACAAGTGATTACATTTTCACGCAATTTCGGTGCATAGATACTGAGAAATCAGTACCCAGAACAACCACATCTGGCCGTAATAACGGCCTTGACACGTCTGGGCATTGAGTCAAACAGAGCTGGGATGGCGTGTACAGGTACAGCTGCTCATGCAGCTTCAACACAATACCACACTTCATCAAGAGTAGTGACTGGCGTATTGTGACAAGCCAGTTGCTCGGCCACCATTGACCAGACGTTTTCAATTGGTGAGAGATTTGGAGAATGTGCTGGCCAGGGCAACAGTCGAACATTTTCTCTATCCAGAAAGGCCCGTACATGACCTGCAACATGCGGTCGTGCATTATCCTGCTGAAATGTAGGGTTCCGCAGGGATCGAATGCAGGGTAGAGCCACGGGTCGTAACACATCTGAAATGTAACGTCCATTGTTCAAAGTGCCGTCAATGTGAACAAGAGGTGACCGAGACGTGTAACCAATGGCACCCCATACCATCACGCCGGGTGATAGCCAGTATGACGATGAAGAATACACGCTTCCAATGTGCGTCCACCGCAGTGTCACCAAACACGGATGCGACCATCATGATGCTATAAACAGAACCTGGATTTATCCGAAAAAATGACGTTTTGCCATACGTGCACCCAGGTTCGTCGTTGAGTACACCATCGCAGGCGCTCCTGTCTGTGATGCAGCGTCAAGAGTAACCGCAGCCATGGTCTCCGAGCTGACAGTCCATGTTGCTGCAAACGTCGTCGAACTGTTCGTGCAGATGGTTGTTGTCTTGCAAACGTCCCCATCTGTTACAGCGATGCGGATAAAACGCCTGTCATCTCGACTGCTAGTGATACGAGGCCGTTGGGATCCAGCACGGCGTTTCGTATTACACTCCTGAACGCATCGATTCCATACTCTGCTAACAGTCATTGGATCTTGACCAACGCGAGCAGCAATGTCGCTATACGATAACACGCAATCCCGATAGGCTACAATCCGACCTTTGTCAAAGTCGAAAACGTAGTGGTACGCATTTCTCCTCCTTACAGGAGCCATCACAACGACGCTTCACCAGGCAACGCCGGTCAACTGCTGTTTGTGTATGATAAATCGGTTGGAAACTTTGCTCATGTCAGCACGTTGTAGGTGTCGCCACCGGCGCCAACCTTGTGTGAATGCTCTGAAAAGCTAATCATTTGCATATCACAGCATCTTCTCTCTGTCGGTTAAATTTCGCGTCTGTAGCACGTCATCTTCTTGCTGTAGCAATTTTAATGGCCAGTAGTGTATGAGAAATCAGAGAGTGCACACAAAGATTTAGGTGTATGTTTTTCTCACCTGCTTTTCGAGTGTGGAATAAATGTAAATAGCATAATATTCATGAAGATGCAATGCAGAAGCGAAATATGCTCTATAACAACAATTCCTGGCAGGTTAAAAGTCAGCAGTGTTAGTGGGAATGTAGCGTTATGAGCATAAGAGTTTCCGACAATTTTGGAAAGTAAGAGGAAGAGAATACTAGGTTGACAGTGTTAGATGGAAGGCCAGTGTCTTCTGAAAAGCTCAGCTGGATATTGCGTTGGCGGCAACGGGCAATAACTGTGGTTGCAAATACCTTTTAGGCACGAGTTTTAATCTCTTAAAGGCCTAAAAGCAACGGACTCCCTGCTGTAGAGTGAAGGATTCCTTCTCTGTTTCCACTGGATGCTTCCACGTGTTCTGTTTCTTCCAATGGGATTTGTGTCAGCTACACTTCTGTGCCGAGCGCCACAGCACTTAGCCTGCATTGCAGACCTCGAGACCCTTCTTCGAGACTTGGAGTTTCGTCTCCGGGAGCTCCTCCAGGGCGACGCCCCCGTACCATTCTGTGAGCCGAGCCGAGCCGGGGTGAGGCTGTTCGGTATGCAGAACTCGCGCGGCGCGGATAACGAGTTACAGCTCGCCTCCGATCCGCCGGCATTACCGCCTGATCAAATAAATTATTATAATTTAACAGGGATAACCGGCTTTCATTACGACGTCCCAACAGAGATGTAGCGCAGATAATTATCTTTTATAATAACACGGCGCCGAGGCGAAAGGCCGGGACGCCGACGCTTCCAATTAAATGCGACGAATTACATCTCCAGCATGATTATTCATAAATAGATTTCGGCTGATACGTGTACTTTGCTTTTATAGTTTTCTGTCTTTAATTATAGATCATGATCCGTGCGCATGCATACGTAAGCAGCTCGGCTGTCCGTCGCGATTGAGATTGGAATTTTCGGGCTTTGATCGTCTCGATAAAGGGAATTAAAACGGATAAGCGGCTCTGCATCGTCGTATAGCTTGCACCTTCCTATAGTAATCCTGAAAGCTTTCCCTCGGTACTTGTAATCTTTTTTCACGACGAATTTATTCTGGTGTTTACGTTATTGTTAATTTATGGTATAGTTTAAACCGTTGAAATCACTCCAAACGTTCTACTGTAGTTTAAGAAAGTACGATACTCTGGAGGTCTCTGGTGCGAATTTTTCAGCGGATGAAATTTTCCTGATCGGTATTTGCCCTGTGTGGAGAATCGAAGTGCTGACGTGTAGTCAGTAACCACCAGTTCTTGTGTAAAATTTTCTTGTCCGGATAAGAACTGGAACCGCCAGCTGTACATTTGTTTACTATGTGAAATACACTGACGGAAAACAGGGCAAAAGCAAAAACAAATTAATGTAGAGTAATTTTCGGGAATGCTTTTGTCTGGCTCTGAGCACTATGCGACTTAATTTCTGAGGTCATCAGTGCCTAGAACTTAGAACTAATTAAACCTAACTAACCTAAGGACATCTCACATACATCCATGCCCGAGGCAGGATTCTAACCTGCGACAGTAGCAGTCGCTCGGCTCCAGACTGTAGTGCCTAGAACCGCACGTCCACTCCGGCCGGCTAAGTGACTGACATTTCAAGATCACAGGTTAATACAAGCGCGAGATAAGCCATTACAAATGCGAACTGCTGGAAGATTAATAACGATGCAACTGCCACTATGATGACTACAAGTATGCAAACTTGCATGGATTGTGTTGTACAGGTGTCGGATGGCAGTTTGTGGGATGGAGTTCCATACCTTTGCATTTGGTCGGTCAATACAGGGACGGTTAATGCTACGCTGGAGTTCTCGTCCGATGATGTCCCATATGTGTTCGATTGGAGACAGATATGGTGATCGAGCAGGCCAAGGCAACATGTCAACATTCTGTACAGCATGTTGGGTTACAAGACAGCGAAGTGCGGGCGACGGTTATCCTGTTGTAAAACACCCCTCGAATGCTGTTCCATGAGTGGCAGCACAAGAGGTCGATTCACCAGACTGACGCACAATTTTGGAGTCAGGATGCTTGGAACAACGCCGAGAGTGCCCCTGCTGTCATACGAAATCGCATCCCGGCCACAACTCTGGGGGTAGGTCCGGTGTGCCAAGCACGCAGATAGATTGGCTGCAGGCCGCCTCCTAACCGTCACACAGCGATCACTGGCAGCGAGGCAGAACGACCTTCCGTCAGAAAACAGTCCTGCCCTCCACACTGCCTTCCAATGAGCTCTCATTTGACACCTATGAAGAAGCAAATGGTGGTGATTTGTGGTCAGTGCAATGCACGCTACACGGCGTCTGGCTCAGAGCTGTCCTTGAGGTGACCGAGTTGTAACAGTTGGTTGTAGCGCGCCAACTGCTGCTCAAATTGTTGCTACAGATACTGTGCGATGCGGCAGAGCCATACGCCGAACACGATGGTCTTCCCTGTCGGTAGTGCCATTTGGTCGTCCGGACCCAGATCTTCTTGCTGTCTTATCCATTCTCGTGGCCACTGCAGCAGCAGTGGCTACGTTCGCGCCAGGTCGTTTTGCATTATCGCAGAAGGGACATCCAGCTTGTCGTAGCCCTATTACACGACTTCGCTCAAACTAAGTGTGGTGTTGATAATGGCGTCTTTGTCACCTTAAAGGCGTTCTTGGATAACTTCAATTCACCACGTCGAATCTCAAAGGTAGCTAACACTCACGTGTATTTACAGCAAAACCCGATTTGCATCCTCATAGTGACGCTATTAGCGCCTCTCGTAGGCGACTGGCGCGAAATTTGAATAGACATCTTTGAGATGTAGAAATACGCCAACTAACTTTCGTTTATGTCGCACAACTCCTTCTTGGTGTTTTGATTTTTTTCCGTTAGTGCATATTTTGAGACCTAAATAAATGACTTTTCTATGATCGTCAACAGACCTTATTTTACTTATCCCTTATAGTGTGTGTAGGACTAAGTCCTCCAACAGATCTGTGGTATAAAAGCAAAAACATTTAAATATAGACAAGACTGGGGCCAAACAAAATGAAATACCTTGTTGCATATTTCATCCACAAATCGTATAAGTTAGATTATCATCAGTTCTACTTATTAGCAAGTCATCGTTAAAGGATCTGTTTAAAAACTAACAAAAAAGTTGCAGTTAATTACAGGGAAGCTAAATTAAAAAAAAAGAGTCTAACTTTGTACACAACTATATGCACTTGAATACGTTGCACAGTAATTCGGCAAAGTACAGTTGAACAGGCCTCCATCGATTTACAGAAACCACAAAAAATCTAAATCTAAATGGCCTACCGGGGATGTGAACCCTGTCTTTCCCTATAGCGAATCCAAAGGTGTAACCTTTGCGCCACCTAGCTTGGTTCGTAACGTTCAAAGAAGATATCTCATATCTAAGGTGTTTAAGGTAAAGCGCTTGTTACGTACACATTATTTATGTTACACTTTTTTTATGCTCTGTGATAAATCGTAGCATGAACGTTACAATGACAGCTATCTAATTAAACGATCGTGGCATAAAATAGCAACCGAATCCCTCAAACAAGAAAGGCCACTGGACCTGACGGGATACCATTACGATTTGCTTACGGTACTTGAAAGAACTCGCTCCTCTTCTAGCAGCAGTATGCCACAGGTCAAAGGAGCAGCGAAACGTTCCTAGTGATTGGAGAAAGCGCAGGTCATTCTCGTTTTCAAGAAGGATCACCGAGAAGATGCCCAGAAATATAGACTTTTATCTCTTATGTCGAATGTTGCCGAATTTTGGAACATTTTCTATGCCTGTATAAATGTCCACCTGCTTAGCTGGGTGGTAACGCGCTCGCCTCCCAAGCAAGCGGACCGGCGTTCGATACCCGGTCGGGTTCGAGATTTTCTCCGCTCGGGGACTGGTTGTCGTGTTGTCCTCATCATCATTTCATCCTCATCACCGGCCAATGTGGCGTCGAATGAAATAAGACTTGCACTTGCCGCCCGAACTTCCCCGAATAGGGGCCTCCCGGCCAACGAAGCCATCCGCTCATTTCATTTTCTGTAAGAATCAACATGGGTTCCGAAAAGAACGGTCGTAAGAAAAAATAACCAGTTCTCTCTGTTCACCCACGGCACCCAGAGAGCAGCAAATATCGGCGCCAAAGTCGGTGGCGTGTTTCTCGACTTCGGAGGACCTGCGCTACAGATCCCCACTGCAGTCTAATGAGCAGAATACGAGGTTACAGTATAACAGATTGGATAGAAGGGTTCCTAGCAAACAAAACACAGAATGGTGTTCTCAGCGGAGATAAATCTTTAGATGTAGAAGTTACCTCGGCCTAACCCCAAGAAAGCACCATAGAACGATTGTTTTTGACAATATATATAAATGACTTAGTGACTAACATTTGAAGCTTCATCAGGCTTTTGGCGGATGATGTTGAGGGAATTAGATTAGAAAATGAGACACTTAAAGTAGTAAAGGAGTTTTGCTGTTTGGGGAGCAAAATAACTGAAGTGTCAGGAAGTCGTTTCTGAAAGTATTTGTATGGAGTGTAGCCATGTATGGAAGTGAAACATGGACAATAAATAGTTTAGACAAGAAGAGAATAGAAGCTTTCGAAATGTGGTGCTACAGAAGAATGTTGAAGATTAGGTGGGTACATCACGCAACTAATGAGGAGGTATTGAATAGGATTGGGGAGAAGAGAAGTTTGTGGCACAACTTGACTAGAAGAAGGGATGGGTTGGTAGAACATGTCCTGAGGCATCAAGGGATCACAAATTTAGCATTGGAGGACAGCGTGGAGGGTAAGAATCGTAGAGGGAGACCAAGAGATGAATACACTAAGCAGATTCAGAAGAATGTAGGTTCTGGGAGATGAAGGAGCTTGCACAGGATAGAGTAGCATGGAGAGCTGCACCAAACCAGTCTCAGGACTGAAGACCACAACAACAACAACAACAACAACGTTCCTAGAAACGTTGACTAATATATTTCTTCCTCCCTAGTCTATCTTGCGGAAAGACCATGAAGATAAAATTTGGGAGGTACGATCTCTCATGGAGGTTTACTATGGACTGTTCTTATCGCGAATCATTCGCGACTGGAACAGGAAAGATGGGAAGTGACAGTAGTACAAAAACCACCCACTGCCGCACACCATGAGCTGGGTTGCAGAACATAGATGTATATATGACGTAACTATTTTTGAATGTGATACTGGTTCTTCTCCCGCAGCCTTACACTATCCAAATCTGTCACTTTTCGTCTATGTCATGTTGTCGATAGTTGGTAATATTTTCTGTGCGTCACAGAATACCATTTAAAAACGTGTTTGTTTTCCGGTAAGGCTGTTTAAAGCTCCTTATATTTTGAGTGGATACATAGTGTTTTCCTCCTTCTTGAAATCGAGAACTTTAGGTTCTCCCACGACCACTGTGTTTCCATAGAAAGCATCATTATATTTGCGATAGATACAGGAACTCGAAAAACTACCACTTGCTTATTTTCGCAGCAGTTCAATATGTCGTCGACTCTGTTGAGTGCAGTGATGCAGCATTGTGTGAAAAAATAATATAACAGGCGATCAAAAAAGTTTCCGTTTTAGGACGTTGATGCAGTGTATATGCAACATAGCGCGTCTCCGATACGAGTATAGAAGTACCGATATTTAGGTAAGGGATAAGTGTTGAATTCGAGTCTTTCCGACGTGCGTGCGGTAAATGCGGACGTTATTACTAAAGGCGTCGAAACAGGAGTGACGTGCTGTTGTTCTTTTCTTGGATGCCGAAGAACAAACACAGGTAGACATAAAACGGAGATTGAAGACTATTCACGGGGCAGCATGTGTGTCGAAAACGATCGTTGTTATAGGGTGCGCCATGTTTCACGCTTGTCGTAATTCGAAACAAGACGCTGGTCGATCTTGGAGACTCAAGAGGAAGACAAATCAGTGCCCGACCTATAGTTCTGATCTCTTCCCATACAAATATCACGTCTTCAGTCCCTTAGCAAAGGCATTGAAAGGTCGACGATTCACGTCGGACTAGGTTGTGCAGCAGACAGCAACGGACTTCTTCAAGCAGCAGGACAAGTTGTTTTACCAAACAGGTACCTTCAACCCGATGCGTTGGTGGTGTGTTTTGCTCACGATAATTTTGTCTGAATGGGATATCGATTCTAGACTGTGCGATTTTCGAATAGAAACTTTTTGATCGCCTCTTACAGTTTACAGCCATCTAATGGAAACGTCACACATTTTATAAGCTTAAGAAAACTAAAAAATCTACATCAGGATGGATGAATCGAAATTTTAGACAAGCAGTTCTGAGCTATGTTTCTATTGCCTTACCGCATATGCTGTCTTACCCCGTCAGACGGATTGTTCCCTCGAGAATGAAACACGGAGCTCAACCTCGTGCGACTCGCGCCGTCTCCTGTTGTTTATCCGCCACGTCACGGCGCGGACCCATTGAGGGTTGCGAGGGAACTTTCACGCTTAATCCGTTTTGTGAATTTATGCATGAGGATTAAACGCGGTAGGACGAAACGTTCCTTTTTTAAGTGAGCCAAGTTTATATTAATTCCCCTCAACAACCCTTCCCTCCCAGAGACGACTTTGTCATCTATCCACCCCAAGCAATTACTTTTTTTCGTGATTTTACGAGTCGGCAGAGACGCCGTAAGTAAAGAGATTTTGCATTTAGGTGGCTGTTTGTGCTTACTTACGGCTTCTTAACGCATTATTCCGTTTCACTGTTTGAGGAGCCTGTGCGGGTATCGAGAAATTTATTTTAAATGTAGGAGGGAGATGGTTGCAAAACAGGGGACACCCTGCCTAGATAGAATCAACGAAGTAAGAAGTTCAAGTCTATAAGGTGTCCTGATATAGTGATCAAGACGCGGCTTCTTCGACGAGTACGTTCTACTCCTAAAGTTTTACGAATATTAGCAGATGATGGCACTTTGGCTTTAAAGCATTCAGCGTTAACGTTTTTGCTATGCGTAACAGTCATTATTTGTGTGAATGTGTTGTCAAGTAGCTACGATGAGTGCAGAGCTGTGCAAAGCAAGTAGCTTTACGAAGGATGTCGCGGTTGAATTATGCACAGAAGTAATCTCATAAAATTGCTGCCAAAGATCTGAGAAAAATGTACAGGATTCATTTTTGTTATTATCAATAAGTGGGTCAGAGGGCCAGCTAAATACAAGCATCACGATTTTAGGCTTATAGGCTAACAATCAACTGGTAAAAGTTTTAAGCCGCTTCGTTTAATAACGCATCGAAAATATTAGTACCCCCTCCCCCCTTTATCACACGTATTTGTTCATCTAACAGGAACCTGTTATGTAAGATACCGCGAAAATATAACGATAGTCGCACGATCCTGAAGAAACCAGTTGGTTTACAAGCTGACGTTACCGATTTGCAAGCAAGCACAACTCCTTTTCAGGACAGATTCTTCAGGTTGCACTTTCGGTTTTGTGTTGATATATTGCTGCCACAGATTCAATTGTGGCTAATGTTCATCGTCTGTGGGAAGCACAGCATTTAAAAGTTATTTTATGAGTTGTATTTCGAACTACCGGCACTATCCGAAATGTCATTCACTAAAACTGAAATATTCACAACATTGACATATTTAACCGAGATCTTCGAGAGTCATTCAGTACAAGGCTGCAGACTATAAATGTGGGAAACCTGTCACATCTATTAGTCGCTAAATGAAGGCAAATTCACTCAAAATACAACATGGCGGAAGTAATACAACCATATGAATTACAAACGTGTAAATTAATGCAGGAGTGGTAGGATAGCGGTTTCTAAATTACAATACGTGCAACGAACATATAGCTTTCATCGAGATCAAGTCAAAGTCACATTCACGGATGTATTCTAGAAAACTATTTGTGATGGAAAAATCTTTTGAAAATCGAATTCTTCCCCTTCTTTGTTCACGTGTGAAATAACGCTTTAATTATAAAACGACGCTCTTTGCTTTTATAGACTAGTTTTTGCTCCAATTTTTAACATTGCTGGCGGCAATTGTATTCAGATGCAGAGAAATAAAAGTACCAAATGAATGAGGTGAGGAAGGATTTTAACATTTCCAGGTTTTGTGTGTTTGTATAAATCACATACTTCTACAGCTAGTGTACATTTTATGTTTTCACTACAAAAAGCACATAGAGATCTTAACATTTGATAAGCCGGTAAGTATAGATTTCATACTAGTGTCTGCCGTTATCTTTGAGAAGCCGGTAGCTATGGGTCTCATACTAGTATCGGTCATTATTGAATGTTTTTACATGTCACGTCTTCTCATGCTCATTCTCAATCACTATGGGTGATTGGTGGTTCTTACTTCTACAGAAACCTTCGTGAACGCATGCACAACTACTCTTCGAAGTTCCATCACAATCGGATAGATGGGATAGAGACGCATAGAAAATGGACAAATAAATTAGGTAAACGGTTTCGGCTGTTTTTACACTTGGCTTCGGAAGAAGCATTTTAGTCCTTTTTCTTGATAAAGCAGTCCATTCGATTCTACACGCTGTTGTATTTAACGTCTATGAGGCTTACAAACTGAGCTTCCAGTGGCTTATTGGTGCAGCGAAGCCGCGTATGTCACTAAATAAAGGGAAGTCTTCCCGACCAGGTTATATACAAATCACGTTCATTTCAGAGTATGTTTGTTAAATACAGCCGTTCTTAGCAATCATATACAATCTCTCGCTCGATGAAAGATTCGCATCTAAAGACTGGATAGTCGCACAGGTCAGCCCAATATACGAGACAGAATATAGTTGTAATTCACTGAATTTTGCATCTATGTCATCGCATTCAGGAGGACGACGGTTCAATCCCGTGTCCGGCCATCCTGATTTAGGTTTTCCGTGATTTTCCCTAAGTCGCTTCAGGCAAATGACGGGATGGTTCCTTTCACAGGGCACTGCCGACTTCCTACCCCATCTTTCCCTAATCCGATGAGACCGATGACCTCGCTGTTTGGTCTCTTCCCCCAAATCAGTCCAATCCATCTATGTCATTGGCATTGCCTTGTAGAAGGATTCTGGAACTTGCACTCTGTTCCAACATTACGAAATAACCTGTTTTCTTCTATCTATTGACACTAAACCAGCAAAGATTCAAAAAATACTGTTCTGAAACACAACTGCCTCTTAATTCGTACAAAGTAATGAGACAATGAGTCGACAGGAGATCTCAAGTTGTCTCCATATTTCTAGATTTCCAGATAGCCTTTGACACCACACTTCACAAGTAGCTTTTAATCAAATTGCTTGTCTGTGGCGTCCCTTCCCAGCTGTTCAAGGTCACATTTCGTATTAACTGAGAGAAAGTCACGAAGTGAAACCGAAGTGATATCTGGGGCTCCCCGAGGAGGTGTTACAGGTTTTCGGCTGTTTTTAATCCATATAAACTATTTAGGAGACAATATGGGCAGCCCTCTTAGGATTCTTGCAGATAATACCGCCGCTTATTTTCTAATAAAATCATCACAAAATCAAAACTAATCGCAAAATGATTTAGACAAGATATGTACATGATGCAAAAAGTGGCAATTTACCCTGAGCAGCAAAAAGTCTGAAGCCCTCCACAGAGGTATTAAAAGTTCCACTAAATATTACACGATAGATCATTTATATGTAAAAGTTATCAATTCAGCAAAATTCTTCGGGACTACACTTACGAAGAACTTGAATTGGAGCCAATTTTGGTGATACATAACTCATTATTTGTTTAAAACTACTGTGGAATTAAGATACTCCTGCTGCCGCTAGGGTGGGGGTGATGATGAGAAGTAGTAACGTATAGAAACATCTGAAAGCCACCTTTTGGTATCTATTTGCTGTAATTAGTTGAGTTGGAATACTGTAAAACTGTGACGCACAGTTACCCCTTTTTTTGCGTTGTGCGGACCGTGATACGGAGCACTGCAGTCCGAGCCAATAATTTTGCCAGGATGCTTCGGGGTCAAAGATCATGACACACGGCTCAGCACCACAGATACATTTATCACCGTTCTCTGTAGTCGCATCGTGTAAAACAACGGTGAATGAGACAGTTGTCAGCAACATTAATTTTGCTCAAAACTACAGTCAGTTACCGGTTGAACTACAAGTCTTCTCAGGATTCAGATGAAACTGCAGGGCGAAATGCGCTAGTGATACGGTTGAAGTATGTGTACAAATATATATGAAATATGTTAGGTCTGCGTTAGATATGTAAAGGGTGTTAAAGAAACGTGTCGAATATATAGAGAGGTAGTAGTACCCACTAAATCACGAAAAAAAGTCCAGTAAACATAGGCTCTAGGATGCATACCTTAAGAACCTTGAGCACCTGTTCATCTTCCATACTGTGGAACAAATCTGTTCTCTTGCAAGCTTTTACTTTCCACATTTTGGTAGGAGACAGTATGGACCAAAAGAGGAAACAGATGTCCTCTAAACACAAGCTGTAAAATACATACCTTAAGAGCTGCAAGTACTTGCTCATTAGAAGAGGTGTGTTTTACAGAACAGGAGATGAACACGTGCCCATAGCTCTTAAGGTACACGCTTTTCATCCCACTTTAATGCACTTTTTTGTCGTGTCGGTGGGTACTACCAGCTCTCAAAAAAGTCACCCCTTTTTCTGGCGCTCTGTATAAATGTGTGTGTGAAATATACATGGTGGTTAGAACAGCCTGAAATGATTGTAAGGTTATTGCAGGGGAGGTTGAGCTGAGAAATAATTGTTCTGAGAAAAAAATCGATACATAGTGTCATTTCCGAGCTATTTAGCACCGACATGAGTGGATCCGTAAGTTACCACTTGTTGAAATGCTCTTTCCAGTTAAAATGTGCCTTTTGGGAAGTGATGAATTCAAGTTAGGTGGGCAAAAACTACTTCTGTTTGGTTTGAGGAAACAGGACGAAGAACACTTTTGGCGCCACCGTCTCTGGTAGGCTGCTTGAATTTTTCGCACGCTGCGACCTGTTGGCTAACTTCAGTGCTAAACAAACGGGAAACGGCGTAACATATGGAATTTTCCACTAACAATTATTTCAAAACACGAACTCCCAAGCAACACCCTTACAACCTTTTCACACTGTTTTTCATCGCACTGTATGTGTCGTACGTGTACGCGAGCCAAGCAGCGACCAAACAACTAGTGGATAATAAAATGAATGTTGAGAAATTACAAGGAATGGTCTGTTTTACTTGGTAAAAACTTTCTACAGGCAACGTCGCATAAACTTCTGTTTATTTATAATAGCCAGTTTCGACAGGCTTTGCTGTCATCTTCAGGTCTGTAACACATTGCATATACATGGACTGTATCTCATATCGTAAGTTATGACGTAATGTTTGAGATTTTTTTTGGGGGTGGGGGGGGTGGGTGGGATTGGTGGGTAGGGAGGGGGGCAGCACACGAAACATAAATCTAACTGTAGATTGACATACCTTCAAAATTGTTTGTTATAGAACGTGTTCGTTTTGTGTTGAAACCTCTCACCAAGTTTTCATGTTAGTGCATAAAATGCAGCACATTATACAAAGGCTTGTCGTAAATAAAACATTTAACCTAAAAATATGTTGTGGCCATGACCACGCCCATGTATTATGACGTAACAAGCGCTACAAATGTGGACATGGCCACGTGCAAAAGGTGCTTTTTGATTTTAAATGTTATGCATGACAAACCTTTGTAAAATGTGCTGCATTTTATCCACTAACAGGACGACTTGGCGTGAGGTTCCAATTCAAGATGAACACGTTTTATAAGAAAAAATTTTTAAGGTAACTAAATTTACTGTCCCATTTCCGTTTCTTGCGTTTCTTGTAATGCAAAACAAAAAACTTTTATCTCAAATATTACGCCATAACTCATTATATGACATACAGGGTGTATCAAAGAGAATCGTCCGTTTGGCGCGTCTACATTTCTGAAACTAATGAACACATACAATGAATTTTGTTCTTTGATTAACTGGAAACACAATTTTTTTTTTCTATTCCTTTCCACAGGTGTTCAATATGGCCCCCCTTTGAATGAACGGCACATGTCAATGCGGTATTCAAATTTTTCCCACATTGCAGCTTCCACAGCTGCTGTTACGCGATGTCTCAGTTAATTCGTTGTTGTTGGTAACGGAGGGACACAAACAGAGTCTTTTATAAGCCCCCACAAGAAATAATCACTTACTGTCGGGTCCGATGATCTTGGAGGCCAGTAACGTAAGCCTGAGTCATTTGGTCCAGTGCGACCCATCCACCGGTTGTTATTTGTCACCTTCACGAAGAGCTTGCAGTAGCTGAATTTAGTATGGTTTCACGTGTAAACGTCGACGCAACACACGCCAGACGGAAGTCGGGGGCACGTTGAGCCGTCGAGCTGCGCGGCAAACGGATTTCTGCGCACTGTTTGTGAAACTATGGCGGATGCGTTCTGCGTCTGTGTCTGACACTCGGGGACGTCCCGGCGATTTGTCTGTACACAAACAACATGTTTCTCGGAATTCTTCATGCCAGTTCGTGCGTGTGAATCCGTAAGTGACCAAACTGCTGAGGTCATCGGTCCCTAGACTTACACACATGCTAAGAACAACACACACACACCCATGCCCGAGGGAGGACTCGACCCTCCGGCGGGAGGGGCTGCGCAGTCCGTGACATGGCGCCTCAAACCGCACGGCCACTCCGCGCGGCGTTCATGCCATTATCCAATACTCGGCGCTGTAGGAAGATCCACACCATACCTAGTATAAAAGTTACACTGAACAGTTATTATGGACCAACTTTGCACAAAACGTAGAAAACAAAACGCTTTCTGTTGTCTCGACATCATGACTGTAGTGGCTGCACATTGCTGATACCTAGCGGGAACCATGTAAAACTCGAGAGATTGCTCTTTCCAAGAGTGCGTTGTCACACACATATCTCAAATAACATCATAGTTAAGATTTTTTTTAGAACTGGATGAATCTTTTTGATACATCGCGTATATTGCATGCGTATGCACTATGTTACAGACGACATGAAGATGCCAGCAGAGTCTGTCGAAACCGGTTGCTGTAAATAGAGAAATATTTATGCGATCTTGGCTTTAGAAAATTTTTACCAAAATAAACGTTGATGCCTGTATATTGACTGATTTCAACAGTTCATTCATCAGCAGTACGCGATGGCCGGCCGCGGTGGCCGTGTTGTTCTAGGCGCTTCAGTCCGGAACCGCGCTGCTGCTACGGTCGCAGGTTCGAATCCTGCCTCGGGCATGGATGTGTCTGATGCGCTTAGGTTAGTTAGTTTTAAGTAGGTCTAAGTTCTAGGGTACTGATGACCTAAGATGTTAAGTCCCATAGTGCTCAGAGCCTTTTGAACCACTTGAATACGCGATGCAGTCGTGGTGTTTCTTAACCCGGTGTACAGAAAATCACACCAAAAGGAACTGGCGCAACACCCAGCTGCAGTACAGTTGAGTACCGCAAAGACGGGCTAGTGTTGTGGCTGCGCGGTCGGCACACGTGTGGTGTGAAACCGCAGGAGACGGACGCGGCGGGTCGGTCGGCCGGCCCCTTCAGAAGAAGCGCCGCCAGCTGACGTCAGGGATAATCCGCGCCCACGCCCGGGGCTTACACAGCGGTTCAGCGGCGGCCGCCTGCGACCCCACTCTGCTCTGCTCTCGTCTCGTCTCTCGGCTGCAGCCCAGCGCAGCGCTGCGCGCCACGTGGAGTGCTCGCCACCTCCAACAGAGCAGCCGTTACCTAGCCTACCAAACCCTTGAGATATTTTAATAAAAATAGCAGTCCAGATCGTAAAAACATTTATGGAATGTTCCGTCGGTACTTGCAGAAACGTCAAACATATTAAAAATTTAAATACACCATACTAATTCAATCTGTATATTGAGCAAGCAGTAAAGGAAACAAAAGATAAGTTCGGAGTAGGTATTAAAATCCATGGAGAAGAAATAAAAACTTTGAGAAACTTCCTGGCAGATTAAAACTGTGTGCCCGACCGAGACTCGAACTCGGGACCTTTGCCTTTCGCGGGCAAGTGCTCTACCATCTGAGCTACCGAAGCACGACTCACGCCCGGTCTCACAGCTTTACTTCTGCCAGTACCTCGTCTCCTACCTTCCAAACTTTACAGAAGGTTCGCAGGAGAGCTTCTGTAAAGTTTGGAAGGTAGGAGACGAGGTACTGGCAGAAGTAAAGCTGTGAGACCGGGCGTGAGTCGTGCTTCGGTAGCTCAGATGGTAGAGCACTTGCCCGCGAAAGGCAAAGGTCCCGAGTTCGAGTCTCGGTCCAGCACACAGTTTTAATCTGCCAGGAAGTTTCATATCAGCGCACACTCCGCTGCAGAGTGAAAATCTCATTCTGGAAACATCCCCCAGGCTGTGGCTAAGCCATGTCTCCGCAATATCCTTTCTTTCAGGAGTGCTAGTTCTGCAAGGTTCGCAGGAGAGCTTCTGTAAAGTTTGGAAGGTAGGAGACGAGGTACTGGCAGAAGTAAAGCTGTGAGACCGGGCGTGAGTCGTGCTTCGGTAGCTCAGATGGTAGAGCACTTGCCCGCGAAAGGCAAAGGTCCCGAGTTCGAGTCTCGGTCGGGCACACAGTTTTAATCTGCCAGGAAGTTTCATATCAGCGCACACTCCGCTGCAGAGTGAAAATCTCATTCTGGAAACATCCCCCAGGCTGTGGCTAAGCCATGTCTCCGCAATATCCTTTCTTTCAGGAGTGCTAGTTCTGCAAGGTTCGCAGGAGAGCTTCTGTAAAGTTTGGAAGGTAGGAGACGAGGTACTGGCAGAAGTAAAGCTGTGAGACCGGGCGTGAGTCGTGCTTCGGTGGCTCAGATGGTAGAGCACTTGCCCGCGAAAGGCAAAGGTCCCGAGTTCGAGTCTCGGTCGGGCACACAGTTTTAATCTGCCAGGAAGTTTCATATCAGCGCACACTCCGCTGCAGAGTGAAAATCTCATTCTGAAAAACTTTGAGGTTTGCCGATGACATTGTAATTCTGTCAGAGACAGCAAAGGACTTGGAAGAGCAGTTGAACGGAATGGACAGTGTCTTGAAAGGTGGGTATAAGATGAACATCAACAAAAGCAAAACGGGGAAATGGAATGTAGTCGAATTAAATCGGGTGATGCTGAGTGAATTAGATTAGGAAATGAGACACTTAAAGTAGTAAAGGAGTTTTGCTATTTGGGGAGCAAAATAACTGATGATGGTCGAAGTAGAGAGGATATAAAATGTAGACTGGCAATGGCAAGGAAAGCGTTTCTGAAGAAGAGAAATTTGTAAACATCGAGTATTGATTTAAGTGTCAGGAAGTCGTTTCTGAAATATTTGTATGGAGTGTAGCCATGTATGGAAGTGAAACATGGACGATAAATAGTTTAGACAAGAAGAGAATAGAAGGATTCGAAATGTGGTGCTACAGAAGAATGCTGAAGATTAGATAGGTAGATCACATAACTAATGAGGAGGTATTGAATAGGATTGGGGAGAAGAGAATTTTGTGGCGCAACTTAACTAGAAGAAGGGATAGGTTGGTAGGACATGTTCTGAGGCATCAAGGGATCACCAAATTGGTACTGGAGGGCAGCGTGGAGGGTAAAAATCGTAGAGGGAGACCAAGAGATGAATACACTAAGGAGATGCAGAAGGATGTAGGCTCCAGTAGGTACTGGGCGATGAAGAAGGATAGACTAGCATGGAGAGCTGCATCAAACCAGTCTCAGGTCTGAAGACCACAACAACAACAACCATACTGATGCCCACAATAGTATTTGCATGGCATTTTCAATAATAAATGCAACAAATTATTTTCTGCTCCAGTTTCGGTTGAAAAAAAATGCGGAATTTGTTGTGGGACATCGTGGAATATTCCCGCTTCTGCCCTTATAGTTTCATGAAGTTCCGATTGGTGGTGGCGCTATACGTAGCTATGAAAGTGGCTTCTGTAGCGGAGGAGAGCTATCAGAGAGTTATTTTGGCGGTAAACCTGAGCATCAGAGAAATTCATAGAGGCTGCAGAATGTCTACGGAGACCTGGCAGTGAACAAAAGCACGGTGAGTCGTTGGGCGAGGCGTCTACATCTACATCTACATGGTTACTCTGCTATTCACATTAAAGAGCCAGGCAGAGGGTTCAACGAACCACCTTCAAGCTGTCTCTCTACCGATCCACGCTCGAACGACGTGCGGAAAAAAGAGCACTTAAATTTTTCTGTGCGAGCCCTGATTTATTTTATCGTGATGATGCACTACGCGGGAAGCAGTTCATGATAATTGGGAGGTTATTGTTGCAGTAAGACGTTGGCTTCGACGTCGACCGTTGGAGTGATACCATGCGGGCATCCAGACCCTCGCAGTAAGGTGGCATAAGGCCGCCGCATTGAACGGAGATTATGTTGAAATGTAGAGTTTTGTAACCAAAGGAGTGGAGAATAATACGATGTATTGCAATCCTGAATAAAACCAACATGGTTTGCAATCCTTATTGAACGTTCCTCGTATTTTCTAGTTCGTTGTGAAACGACTTTCATCTTTCTAGGCCAAGCTCAGACAGCTTAAGACTAAACAGATAGACGACATAACATCAGCGAGATTACAGGTGAACAGAGATTGTTTCATCAAAGATATCTGACCTTTTACAACTACATATCTGTACAAAAGTACAGACGTAATGTAATCCACAAATCAGTTATGGACAAGTGAATCTTATTACATTATACTCAAAGATTAAAAGTATAAGAAACTACAGCCCAAAAAAGGTACACAAGGAAATGCTTGCACAGTCTACTATGTTATATGGACAAAATAACTGGTCATTGTGATGAAGAGGAAAAAAACGGGAGGGTGGGGGGGAGGTGGGACAGATGGGATGAAGGAATCAGTGGAATGTAGGAGGGGAGGGGAACGATTATGCTCTTTGCATCAAGTATATTATTCTATGTTGAGAAAAATAATTAGCTGGTGCTACTTCAGTAAGAGCGAATAATGGAACTTTAGTTGATCATTAAGGATTACGTACAGGATTCTTCTATTGATGTTTGTTGATAATAAGAATTTCGAACGACGTTAGCTTTCCGCCATTATTCACGATGGAGAAACTAACGAACTATGAAACAAATATTATTAACATCAATTCTTTGCATATAAGTTTTTAATTTTATTTTTAGTTCTGTTTAACGGCTTCGGTCTGTTAGCGTTCTCAGACCAAGGCTCTCAATTTTATAAAATTTGCGATGGATCGTGTATGACATGCACTTAGCAACCTTAAAATCTCACATAGGAGCAACACTTGTTACAGTATAAAATGATGCGTTAGCCAGATGTCGTGAGGAACCGGTTTACGGAGCCGCTGTGTGATACCGACTGGTACCTGTCGCAAACTGCTGACTAGCTACCAAAGGCTAGACGTTATATAGGGAAACTCCATCCATTAGCGCTGCCGTGGCACGAAGTCCTCGAACACGAAGCACATGGCGTTACACAACGCAACACTGGCCCACCAGAGAGAGAGAGAGAAGCTACACCCACGACCACAACTATAGTTTATTCAGTCTCTGTCGGTCCATTATGGCCAGGGGACATCGGCTGGTAGATACTTCTCAGTTCAATGGCTTTACCAACATCCGTATACTTTGGGTTATTTTATTTTACATCGAATGCTACAAGTTTCGGCAATTCATTATTGCCATCTTCAGCCGCATAGACTTTTTTCGTATTAACAAGCTTATCGTATGGTGTCATAAAACTCCTTCATGAAAAGGGTGTCACCCTATCATATGAATCAGTTGCAAACGATTCGGACTCACGGTTCCAGTCGACCGAGTGAGGTGGCGCAGTGGCTAGCACACTGGACTCGCATTCGGGAGGACGACGGTTCAATCCCACGTCCGGCCATCCTGATTTAGGTTTTCCGTGATTTCCCCAAATCGCTCCAGGCAAATGCCGGGATGAAAGGGCACGGCCGACTTCCTTCCCTGTCCTTCCCTAATCCGATGAGACCGATGACCTCGCTGTCTGGCCTCCTCCCCCAAACACCCCCAACCAATCACGGTTCCAGTCGGTCGTCGCCCGCCATAGCCCAGTAACGCAAAATTTTGCCACACTGTCCTAACGGATACGTTCGTCCTACGTCCCACATTGGATTCTGCGGTTATTTCGTGCAGTACTGCTTGTCTGTTAGCACTGGTAAATCTACACAAACGCCGCCGCTCTCGGTCGTTATGTGAAGACCGTCGGCCACTGCGTTGTCCGTGGTGAGAGGTAATGCCTGAAGTGTGGTATTCTCCGCACACTCTTGACACAGTGGATCTCGGAGTATCGAATTGCCTAATGATTTCCGAAATGGAATTTCCCATGTGTCTAGCTCCAACTACCATTCGGCGTTCAGAGTCTGTTGATTCCCGTCGTGCGGCAATAATCGCGGTAAGTTGGAAATTTGTGATAAGTTCCTATGGGACCAAGCTAATTAGGTTATCGTCCCTAGGCTTACGCACTACTTAATCTAACTTAAACTAACTTACGCTAAGGACAACAAACACATCCATGCCCGAGAGAGGACTCGAAGCTCTGACGGGTGGAGCCGTGCGAACCCTGGCAAGGCGCCTGAGACCGCGCGGCTACCCCGCGCTGCCCATAATCACGTCGGAAGCCTTTTCACATGAGTGATCTGAGTACAAATGACAGCTCCGCCAATGCACTACTCATTTATACCCTGTTTACGTGATTCTAGCGTCCTCCGTGTGTGGAGATCGCTGTCCCATGACCTGTCACCTCCGCCTGTTCGTTATTCAGTACAAAGTATTTTTCGTGCCAGTTACCACGACGTTGTAAACACAACTCGGTGATCTACATGACAGGTGGCAGGATTTCGTAGGATCCGTTATTAAATGTACTGTATTGTGTCATAAACTGCTTTTGATAATTCTAATAAGCAGACACTCTATCTGTGCACGTTGATATGCTATGAGGCGTGCATAGTGTCACGTTCTGGGCGGCGCATGTCACTGCACTGTCGTGCCACCTGGAGAAGCTACACTTTGGACGCCAGCACCAGCTGACTGTCTTCTTCATAGAGACCTTTGACGTCTGCGCTACAAATTCTTTGCTCAGTGGAAAGATCTTCTGTGCTAGTCACCATGGCAACGTACATACAACCTAATTGTCCACTCCACTACATAACAGAGGGCAGTTTTTAGTGTTATGTGTCTTGCTATTTGCCTTTTAAGATTTTTATAAGTATATTAGTAGACTACAAACTATATTTACTACGTTTTCTTGTGCAATATGAAGATCTCGTTTTTATACACACGTTGTTTGTGGATTTCGTTCTTTTTTATTACGGATCACGCGGGGAATAGTGGATGGAGCTTCCCTTTTACAAGACCTAGCGTTAGCTATCCAGATAGCAGGTCGTGACACGCACCACTTAGTACTACACACCGGCTGCATGAAAGAGCTCATTATATCATCTGCTTAACAGGTAATTTTATAACGTAACTAATGTGGGTCTTCTGTTAGTTTCTAAGAATATTAAGTTTATGCCATGAGCCATCGTAAATGTTGCACAGTGCAGAATCATGGCAGAATATTGTAATACACCGAAGCCGGAAACCCTAATTAAAATTATTTTCTTTTCCTGTCTAGACTGCTACTTTTATTAAAATATTAAGTACCTTCGCTGTGATCCGTAGTGATGTCAAAAATTATTACTTTTGTGACATATAGATTATATGGACACTAACAGGCAGCAGGAAGGTTCAACGTCGGTGGCGTGAAATTTTTGATCTACGTGCTATCGTATTCAAAGGCGGCCTGTCACAGACTTCACTTTTTGTCTTATTACTATTGATTGAGGCTAAGTCAGTAGACTGATACGCAATAGTGCCAAACTGATAGTAAATAAACGATGTCTTTTTTAATAATTACGCCCGACTCCGGTGATGGTCGGTGCGTCTGGTTGCTATGCAGAGGACCGTAGTTCGACTCCCGTTATTGCCAGGAATTTTTCCTTGTGTGGCGGGTAGGAAGGTGGCGCACTCAGCCTCATGATGGCAACTGAAGAGCTACTTGCATAAGAAGTAGCCGCTCCAAGGTCTGAAAAGCAGATGACGACCGGGAGAGCGGTGTGCTTACCGTACGCCCTCCATGCTGAAACAAATGACGCCACATGGTAGAGGATGACACGGCGGTCGGTCGGCACCGTGCGGTCCTCTGGGCCTGCTCTCAGAGTTCAGTTTAGGGTTTACTTTCACTAATTGTACACTATTAAATTTTCTCTCGTGTACCCGTTGCCTTAGCTTAACTAATAGTGCAACTACCGTGAGGTGAATTAACGACCGTTGGTCTGACACGTCGTTCACGTTCAGTGGGTTTTCAGGCCGTTTCCTGCCCTCGCGCCCTTTCTCTGCCTCTCCTCACCATCTAGAAAATGCGGATCACATTCCGTTTCTTCACATCACAATCATAACATACAAACAATTAAAATGAAGATTACACGATTCGCCTGTAGATCACGTACTCTCCTGTCATCTTAAGTATTGATCGCGATGTGATAAATGCCATGTGGCCACAGAAAATATGATAACAACGCCTTTTTATTATTATTTTGCCTTCGGATTTGGTCTCTAATACATATAGCTACACAATATGAATCTGAAATTACGTCATATTCTGTCTACAATTTATATTTAAAAAAATAAACCGGAATTCTGAAACACTCATGAAAATCTAGAAGAATATTTACTTCCGAAATCGAGGAACTAATGAAAACCTTAAAAAAAAAAACAATAAAGCTGACGGAGAATACTATATTACTACGGACCTTTTGAAATGGTCTCTACTAAAACTAAAAAAAAAAACAGCATAAATTAATCTTTGATGAACTCTGGAAAACATAAAAATTCTAGGACTATAGAAGGTAGCCTTGCTACATCTATTACATAAAAAACAATAAACAAGACGTTAACAACTACAGAGGAGTTTCTTTGCTAGCTGTTTCTAAACAGGTTAGAAACAACATTGGACAGTGATCTGGGTGAATATCAAGGTGTTTATAGGAAGGGCAGATCATGTTCTCTACAAATATTTAATCTGTGATCAGTCAATCGCCACAGATTACTGAATTCAAAAGATATTGTAATAATGTTTGTTGATTTCAAAAAGGTCTCTGTATCTGTTGATAGACAAGCTGTAGATAAAATAATCTGAGAATCTCATGTAAAGTCCAAATTAGAAAATCAAGTTCGTGAAACATTTACAGACATAGTATCTATAATGAAGTTTATGGGAGAAGTATTTGAGCCCTTCGAAATAAACACAGTTGTAGGCAGTGTGATGGCCTATCACCATTTATTTTTAATTGTGTCCTAGAAACAATAGTAAGGATATGGTATGAAAAACTGAACGAATATTAGGTCCACGAAAAACTCCACAAAGATGGAAATTACATTGTAATGACAGAATTTATCGAAACACAGAAAACATATCAGAAGTAAAGAGAGAAAGAAGACTGGCATTTTTTGGAGGTTTATGTCAAGTGCAAGACAGTCGATGAACCAAAAGACCATTAAATATTTGTGGAAAAAAAGTCAACAAGTAGGATACGTGAAATGAAGGAAAAGATTTAGAAAAAATAATACAAATGCTGAATAAACAACTGACAGGGAAGTGTTTAGGAAAAAGTACTGAATTGGGAGTAGTCCAAAGTAGAAGAGCGAAAAAAACTGGTCAGAAGTGGTCAGAAGACAGGAAGATTAAAACATAGTCAACAGATGAAAGAGTACTGGAAAAAAGGAAGGGAACATCGTATAAGGAACTGAAATCGGCACGTGGTCTTCAGTTGGCCCATCCGAGAAGGAAAGAAAATACAGCACTCATGCAGAACATACGTAAATTATATTAAAAATTCACATAAAAATATGCAGGTCACTACAGTAGAGGACAATTAATTTCCTTTCCGGTTACGTTTTCCTCTTATTGCCGGCCGGTGTGGCCGAGCGGTTCTAGGCGCTTCAGTCTGGCACCGCGCGACCGCTACGGTTGCAGGTTCGAATCCTGCCTCGGGCATGGATGTGTGTGATGTCCTTAGGTTAGTTAGGTTTAAGTAGTTCTAATTTCTAGGGGACTGATGACCTCAGCTGTTAAGTCCCATAGTGCTCAGAGCCATTTGAACCATTTTTCTGCTTATTAGGATACAGAGTGCTTCAGGTTGGTTGATATTTACTTCACGTGACTATGGGATAGATAGTTTCGGGGTGAGAAGTTGATAAAAACATGGTTAAAATATTTAGTTGTAGCGGGTGCTACGCTGCATCTAACTGAATGTTTTGTATAAAAGAGAGCCCACAGGAAAGATCGACAGCGCGCAAATGACTTATCAAGATAACGTAGCGGTGCAAAAACGCATGAATAAATTAAACTTTTGAAATTGCTCCCGTCGACGTAAATAGACATTTTGGTTCCCTGGCTGTTCTTACGTGTTGATCTTCAGGGCAGTTTTTGCAAAAAGTACAGTGAGCGATTAGTTCGTCTCTTGTGTTTGCTTATCTACTGAAGTCCTTGCTTTTGATCCATCCCTACATAAAAAATATATAATGAAGTAATATATGCCGATCTTTGTTCCTAGTGAACGTGGTCTGTAAGGCCAATCCGCTGATCGCGTGGGTAGTTTGAACTAGCAGAAGTGCTACTTTTGAGTTACGAAGTTTGTTGAAATGTCTCTCCCTATCTTCTAACCGAGGCAACGACTTTTGGTACAATTAACACTTTATTCGCAGAGCGTCTTTATATCTGACGTAATGACTCAGTAAGACAATATTGATAATTAACCGTTGTCGAACCACAAATTCAAAGAGTAGAAATATTGAAATTGTGTCACCGCAAAAACCACAATAATATATGGATATCCCTCGTCCTGTGTGAATTATGGTCGTTTTGACGCCTTTGTAACTTCCCTGTGGAACAGCATAAACGGAATTAATCGGAGATTAGCACTTACACATTGGCAAAATTCCAGTCGAGCTTCATCGTCTGTGTGAACTTGTTGCATCTGCTGTTAATAGATGGATTCAAACAATTTTGACATAATGGTCGCCGCCATATTTTTGGATGTGTAATATCAATGTGTTGGAACTATTTATGAGCTTTTCGCGGAGCTATGTTCTGTCGATTAAATAATTGCTTCTACTTTATTTACGTTTTGATCAATGGCTCGTTTAGAAGAAATGTAAGACTTTTCTCTTTGTATTGCTCTCGTCTGACGAAGTTAGTCAAAAAACAGAAGAAGAAAACCTTCTTGAATGCGAGTCCCCGCAGTCAGCGAACCGCCAACGAAAGTATTCCAGCTCAAATTCCAGTATATAGTTACTATGCCGACGCATTATCACGAGTATCTATCTGCAGCACTCTTTTTAAATACTTGTTGTACTACGGATGTAGCAAAAAGATATAGCCAAGCTTTCGGGAAACATTCCTCACACATAGAGTAATAAAATATGTTGTATGGACATGGGTCCAGAAACGCTTTGTATCCATGCTAGACCTCATTTTTTACTTCTCTTATTATCCACATTAACTATAGGAAACACGAAGAAATAGAAGTTCCGGCATTGCATAGACCGTTTTCTTGCATGAAATGTTCAAACTACCTTCATTGTTTCGTTTGGTTAGAATGCACAGCAAGTTATGCTTCTTAGCTTCAGATCTGCATCTACATCGTTACTCTGCAATTAACATGTAAGTGCCTGGCACAGGGTTCTTCTAATCACCTGTAGACTATTTCTCTACCGTTCCCTTCTCTAACAGCTCTGATTTCTCTTATTTTATTATAACGATCATTTCTCCTTATGTAGTTTGTTGACAATAAAATATTTTCACATTCAGAGGTGAAAGTTCATTATTTAAATTGCATAAAAAGATCTCACTGCAAAGAAAAAAGTCTTTATTGTAATTATTGCCATCCCAGCTCGCGTATGATATCCGTAACACTCTCTTCCCTATTTCGCGATAGTACAAAACTAACTGCTCTTCTTTGAACTTTGTCAATTTCCTCTGTCAAGCCTTTGTCATAAGAATCCCATACAGCGCAGCAATACTCTAGCAGAAGACGAACAAGCGTAGTGTATGCAGTCTCTTTAGTAGACTTGCTGCATCTTATAAGTTTTCTGGCAATAAAACATAATCTTTGGTTTGCCTCCCTCACAACGTAATCTGTGTTACATTTCCATCTGGAATTGTTCATAACTGTAATTATTAAGTATTTTGTCGAACTGACAGTCTTTAGATTTGTGTGATTTGCCGTATTTTAACACCCCGTGTTTGTTGTTCCAATTGAACGAAGGTAATTTTGAGATGTGACTTTTATTTGTAGTGGACATTTGAAAGCTCTTGTGAACGGAATCCCAGTATGAGATGTATAGAGTCTTTGTGTCCGTGCTGTGGAAGACTGTGAAACGGTATACAATTCTCCAGCGATATATCAGCGCAACAGTGATTCAGTGCCACCGCCGGTTGATGCATGTAACTCTGTAATGTAGGGCATTTTGAACATTACTTTTAGGGAAGTGTTTTATACTGTGCTGGCAAGTTCTTTTTCCTTTGTGTTTCTCATGAGTAATTTGATAGTGAAGAGAAGCAGCAAATTAGCTCCAATATGGAAATAAAGCGTTTCCGAATGATATCCATGTAAGGTATTTTCTCCCTCTACGTGTGGGGAATGTTTCCCAAAAGTTTGGTCATGCCCTTTTGTTACACCTTGTATAACCAGATTTAAAATGCTGTTTCGTTTGAATCAGGGTTTTGCCTGGTAGGCCCCTTTTTTTTACTTATGGGCATCGATTGGAACTGGACCTTTCATTTCAAACAACCCTCTCAGAAACAATACGTAGCATACACTTTTAGCTCTACTCATGGCTAGTCTATATGTTCCGGATAAGTTTTCATAGGCAAGCGCTAAACTCACTTTTTCTTTTAGATAAAAATAGATTAAAATGATTAAAATAGAGAGAACTCGCAGATCCTGCATTTAAGCTAGACAAAGCAATGTAATTTTAACCAAAGTTCTTACACTCATGTATGTCACATACTGCCATACCTAAATGTAACAATAGCATCAGTATATCTCCCAGTATATGTGATCACACATGCAAGAGCATTTTGCACTGTACTAAAACCTGGTAACTTCAACTAACGATCTTATTCCCAGATACTCGTGCAGTAAAAATATTGTTTTAGCTAAATTAACATTATTGTTCTTAAAATTTTAATACACAAGAAGACTAATGATTATTCCGTACTGCATGAAATGCGTAGCTAAGTAATAAACATACACAGTAATTGTGGGTGACATCAAATGTTTTAAAGTGACAGACATTTATAAATTTTTAATATGGTTTACCCTCATGTAAACCATTTGTTGCTGCAGAGTGCAAAAACTCCACATTCCAGTCTCAGTATGCAACAACTCCACATTCCAGGAAGATACGCACACAAGCATTCCCAATAAAATGATAGCAGTGATAATGACAAAACTTAAGCTTGGTGGGTTTGTAATAACACTGGCATGATCAATATGGTTAAAAATATACAAATAAGTGTGATTAAGAAAGGTAAAAATCTCGACCTCAGTGAGTGAAAGTCTAATGAACATGGCTTCCTTCAGAAATTAAAGCGGATTTCCCAGCATCAAAATACACAGTCAAAGGTGAAATTATTGTTAAAATTGACCAATAATGTTTCACCGAGAATACGACAGAAAAATGATTGACCTGTAGCGCAACTTTTCCTTACAGCGGCCTGAGAACTGAACGAGCTGGAAAAGTCGGCACCTGCGTTTAGATCTCTGTATTTGCTCGCTGGACCTGCTTCAGCGCATCCGTCAGCATCAAAAGAAACGGTCAGCAAGCGACTGTGGAATGCGTGATGCCACGAGAGTCCTCTTGCGTCGCTGTTTTGCCTGTAGATGATTCTTGCGCAGAGAAGTGCAAATGAAAAAAAACCGACAGTCAGTTAGCTTAGGATTTCCGAATGGGGCTGTACCTAGATTAACTAAACTGGAAGGAAGGCAAGTTACATGTGTAAAAGTTATGATTATTGTGTCAAAAATCTATAAATGTTTTGACTTTACCTATTTTAAGACGAATGTGACGAATTATTCTATGTACGTACTGTAGACAAGTAGGTGAGAATGTTCTGAGCTAGGAGATAAATAACAGTGCTAGCGGGTTAATAGTTACGCTTACCACTGAGTGTTTTCACTCGTGTTCCTGTAGACTGCTTCTGACAAGTGTTGGTATTACTCAGTGCCCCTAGACCTGCTTCTACAAGGTGTCCCAGGAGGAATGGTCAGTATCCAGGGATATGACTGGAACGATAGTTCGAAGAATAAAAGTCTTGTAAACGTGGATCTACATTGCATGTATTAGAGCTTTGAGCACTGGTTCATCTTCGCTACTGTGAAACACATCTCTCCTAGTGAACAAGTTTTCACAGCTCTTAAAGTATGCATTGTACAGCCCATGTTTACAAGACTTTTATTCTTCGAATGATCGTTCCACTCATATCCCTGAATATTGACAATTTCTCCTGGGACACCTGTATAGAATCTTCTCGAGATACAGAAGTAAGCAATAGTTTGTTTGTCCACCTGCACCAGATTGACACTTATTTGTCTGGTAAGTTAAGAAGTCTGGATATGATACTTAAACGACTCTCCGTATATGTTTAAACAAATACTGAGCTGATTTTCCATGTCGGATCGTAAAAAATAACACGCGAATAATTTAAATTTGAAACCACAGAGAAATCATGTTTTCTTGTGGAAAGCTATCATAATGAGACGGCGGTTGTTTGGAACAACAAGCAACAACCTACCTCGTTTATCTCGCCTATTTATTTTTTGCTAAATGCGTAGTACCGGCGGTGAACATCACAAGTCAATTTCCAGGTGACAGAAATATCTGTAAAATATGTACTGCCATCTAAGGACGAAAAAATTACAAACTGGTAATGGCTCTGTTAACTTAAGCTGAGTAGAGTAGGCGCGATGGAGACTTGTTCCTCTTTTATTTTTTTTAAAGGAACTACTTTACTAGAAAAACCAACATTTTCGCATTTCGCCAGCAGCTCATTTGAGATTTAGTGGACGTCGTGGAAATAGAAAAAGAGACTGAATTGAAATGAATAAATAACTGTAATCGCTTACTTATATTAATCTCTCTTCTACGCGTTTCGGTGGATAATGCCTCCATTTTCAGGTGGATTTATTTAAATTAACAAAACATCGATATTAATCCACATCGCCATGGTCGTATAATCCACCGAAGCGTGTAGCGGAAAGATTAATAAAAGAGACTGATTACAATTATTATCTCAATCAACATTCATAAGCCTCGGTTAGGCTAACGTAAAATGTTCTCATTCGTTGGAAGAGAGACTGCTTCGTCAGTGAGCTACATCTCCTATTCCACATTCTTCTCTATTTGCAGAAGTTCAACTGCGATGTGATGACACGGCGGTTGAGATAACGTTACCTGTGCGTACCACTTCTGATTTTGATTTTTTAGATGATGTTATTCTTTTCAGGTAATGAATGGCTCACTGCATTGGCATAGGCCAATATAGAAAGTAAAATTTCTGTAGTAAGATTGTTTGAATGAAGGAAGTTTCAAAGACCGGCACTTTGGTGAACCGAACGACATTACTTACATTTTAATTACATGCAGAAATCAGTATTGCTTTCTGTAATCAACAAATATTCCTGTAATCTCCTCAGCTGATCCTGCAACAGATGTACAGGGTTATTACAAATGATTGAAGCGATTTCACAGCTCTACAATAACTTTATTGTTTGAGATATTTTCACAATGCTTTGCACACACATACAAAAACTCAAAAAGTTTTTTTAGGCTTTCACAAATGTTCGATATGTGCCCCTTTAGTGATTCGGCAGACATCAAGCCGATAATCAAGTTCCTCCCACACCCGGCGCAGCATGTCCCCATCAATGAGTTCGAAAGCATCGTTGATGCGAGCTCGCAGTTCTGGCACGTTTCTTGGTAGAGGAGGTTTAAACACTGAATCTTTCACATAACCCCACAGAAAGAAATCGCTTAGGGTTAAGTCGGGAGCGCGTGGAGGCCATGACATGAATTGCTGATCATGATCTCCACCACGACCGATCCATCGGTTTTCCAATCTCTCGTTTAAGAAATGCCGAACATCATGATGGAAGTGCGGTGGAGCACCATCCTGTTGAAAGATGAAGCCGGCGCTGTCGGTCTCCAGTTGTGGCATGAGCCAATTTTCCAGCATGTCCAGATACACGTGTCCTGTAACGTTTTTTTCGCAGAAGAAAAAGGGGCCGTAAACTTTAAACCGTGAGATTGCACAAAACACGTTAACTTTTGGTGAATTGCGAATTTGTTACACGAATGCGTGAGGATTCTCTACCGCCCAGATTCGCACATTGTGTCTGTTCACTTCACCATTAAGAAAACAATGTTGCTTCATCACTGAAAACAAGTTTCGCACTGAACGCATCCTCTTCCATGAGTTGTTGCAACCGCGCCGAAAATTCAAAGCGTTTGACTTTATCATCGGGTGTCAGGGCTTGTAGCAATTGTAAACGGTAAGGCTTCTGCTTTAGTCTTTTCCGTAAGATTTTCCAAACCGTCGGCTGTGGTACGTTTAGCTCGCTGCTTGCTTTATTCGTCGACTTCCGCGGGCTACGCGTGAAACTTGCCCGCACGCGTTCAACAGTTTCTTCGCTCACTGCAGGCCGACCCGTTGATTTCCCCTTACAGAGGCATCCAGAAGCTTTAAACTGCGCACACCATCGCCGAATGGAGTTAGCAGTTGGTGGATCTTTGTTGAACTTCGTCCTGAAGTGTCGTTGCACTGTTATGACTGACTGATGTGAGTGCATTTCAAGCACGACATACGCTTTGTCGGCTGCTGTCGCCATTTTGTCTCACTACGCTCTCGAACGCTCTGGCGGCAGAAACCTGAAGTGCGGCTTCAGCCGAACAAAACTTTATGAGTTTTTCTACGTATCTGTAGTGTGTCGTGACCATATGTCAATGAATGGAGCTACAGTGAATTTATGAAATCGCTTGAATCATTTGTAATAGCCCTGTAGTAGTGTAGTAGTAGAAGTAGTGGTAGTAGATGATGTTGTTGCTGTAAAATTATTCATCCATGGACCACTTTTTATCAGTTTGTTGGAGTTCTCGTATAACAAATTTTTTCTTTTTTTTTAAGTTATCAGACGAACATCCATAGCTGATGAGCATATTAATAAAATAAAAATTCCCTTCAGTTGCCAGTAAGTTCCTTGTTTATTACACGACGGGTTTCGAAGGACTGCCTTGTCGGCTGTCGAGCCGGGCGCCCGTGTTGCTGGTCCTAGGCTCCCAAGCGCCTGTTAGGCGTGGACGTGGTCCCCCACGACTGACTGGCCCGGCTGCTACACATGTACGTGTTTCGTAACTGTTTGGTGGTACCTGAAGATGGAGCTTCAGGCTTCGAAATACACCGTGTAATTGATAAGTAACTTTCTGGCAACTGAAGCGTATTTTTATTCTATTAATAGTTTTAAAAACCTAATTAATATATATAGATATTTATTTACTTATATACTTGACAAGAATGGGAGAGGTAATGCCTGTGTCTGTCTAGTGCAAACCATCCTAGCATTTACCTGGAGTAATTTAGGTAAACTACGGAAACCCTAAATCAGGATTCTGTGTAGATATAAAATGGAACCACTATTCTTATCGACCCTGCCGCTTCTTAGAACTTGCAAAAATGTTTGCATTAATATTAGAATCATGGCTGAAATAATAATTAGTAGCAGGTAGTGATTACACTACACATTTTGATAATTGAATAAGATAACTACGGGAAATTTTTAAAACGTTATGTAAAATTACCGGTAGTAACACTTTATTGTTAGGCTATAAACAGCACTCATGAATTGATTAATAACAGTTCTGATATTTAGAATAAAATAATGAGTCTCTGAAATGGGTAGCCGCCCGCTCTGTCGCACATCATCAACAAATGTCAATGTTACGTGAAGCATCCGTGTTCAATTCACGATTCTGCCAGAAAGAAGGGGCCCATTACTATTCGATTACGTAAATGCCGATAAACCACTAGGTATAATGACAACAGTGACACACCTAGAATAAATTGTAAACTAAATGTAGGAAAAGCAGATTTTAGGCTGTAATTCATTGGAAGAAAATTAATGAAATGTAATTCATCCACGAAAACCAGTAGCTTATAAAACACTTGTAAGACAGATTCATGAGTAACACTCATCAGTCAGGGATTTTGCCAGGCTGGGTTAATGGAAGAGGCACGTAAGGGTGGCGTGCTCCGTGACAGGACCATTCAGTCAGCGCGATAGCATTAGGGAGATCCTCAACAAACTGCACTGACAGACGTTGCGTAAGAGGTGTTGTATATTGCGGAGAAGTTTGTTCTCGAAATACCAATAGTGAAAGTTCCAAGCAGAGCCGGACAACACATTATTTATTCTCACGTATGTTTCGCGAAATAATCACAACGAGAAAACCAGAGCAATTGGAGATTATGAAGATGTTTATCGACAGTCCTTCTCACGCACCACTCGTGAATGGAACAGAGAAAAATGAGGAAGAGTGGTAGGGGTTGGATTACGGCAGTACAAGAGGTACTCTCCTCCATACACCGCAAGAGGGCATACGAAGTATCTATGCAGATCTACACTCTCTGATCAAAAATATCTGGACAGCCCTGTGTAATGTAGAGTTGACCATTAGTCATCAGTAGAGACACACCTGAAAGTATAAAAGGAGACGGTGAGTATTGTTTTGTAACAGCAGAATGGGTCAGGCATAATAACTCAGTGACTTCGAATGTGGATTAGACGTTAGATGTCACCTGAGTAACTAACCTATCAAGGACATTTCAACACTTACAAATCTGCCCAAGCCAGCTGTTGGTGATGTGACACTGAATTCCAAACACGAAAGGACAGCCACAAGTAAACCAAGACCACGCAGATCTCGTTTAATGTCGTGCTGCTCCTCATAAGCCACCCAGTTGTGTAATAAATGCTCGTCGATGCTTGAGGTGGTGTAAAGAGTGGATAGTGGACGACTGGAAACGAATGATCTGGAACCATGAATCACACTTTACGCTGTGGCAATCCAGTGGAAGAGTTTGGGTTTGGAGAATGCCTCGAGAACGTTACCTACCATTATGTATAGTGCCAGCAGTGCAGTCGCAGGAGATGGTGTTAGGCTGTGGCGAGGAAGGAGGGGGGGGGGGGAGGTTATCGTAGATAGGCAGTTCCGTTATTGCCCTTAAGAAAATGCTAAATGCAGATACACATGAATACATTTCACACGATTGTGTACTGCGCACATTAGAGGAACAGTTCGGAGACGATGTTCGATTTTATCACCATGACAAAGCACCCTGTCATAAAGAAGCATAACATGCCTGACATTGACTGGCCTCCCCAGAGTCCCGTTCTGAACCCAGTGGAACACCTTCGAGATGGATAACGTCGAATTCGCTCCAGACCTCAACTCCAAACTATAATACCTTGTCTGGTTTCGGCCCTGGAGGAAGCTGGGCTGCCATTCCTCCACAGACATTCAGAAGTCTCACTGAAAATGCCCCCAGCACATTTAAAACGGTCATAAAGGGGAAGGATGGACACTTCCATGTTAATGTCGACTAACAGGTGTCCTCATACATTTGATCTGATAGTGTAAGCAATAGAAGAAATACTCTACTGGCCATTAAAATTGCTACACCAAGAAGAAAAGGAAATGATAAACGGGTATTCATTGGACAAATATATTATACTAGAACTGACATGTGATTACATTTTCAGGCAAATTCGGTGCGCAGATCCTGAGAAATTAGTACCCAGAACAACCACCTCTCGCCGTAATAACGGCCTTGATACGCCTGGGCAGTGAGTCAAACAGAGCTTGGATGGCGTGTACAGGTACAGCTGCGCATGAAGCTTCAACACGATACCACAGTTCATCAAGAGTAGTGATTGGGGTATCGTGAGGAGCCAGTGGCTCGGCCACCATTTACCAGACGTTTTCAATTGGTGAGAGATCTGGAGAATGTGCTAGCCAGGGCAGCAGTCGAACATTTTCTCTATCCAGAAAGGCCCGTACAGGACCTGCAACATGCGGTCGTGCATTATCCTGCTGGCATGTAGGGTTTCGCAGGGATCGAATGAAGGGTAGAGCCACGGGTCGTAACACATCTGAAATGTAACGGCCACTGTTCAAAGTGCCGACAATGCGAACAAGAGGTGGCCGAAACGTGCAACCAATGGCACCCCATACCATCACGCCGGGTGATACGCCAGTATGGCGATGACGAACACACGCTTCCAATATGCGTTCACCGCGATATCGCGGAACACGGACGCGGCCATCATGATGCTGTAAACACAACCTGGATTCATCCAAAAACATGACGTTTTGCCATTTGTGCACCAAGGTTCGTCATTGAGTACACCGTCGCAGGCGCTCCTGTCTGTGATATAGCGTCAAGGGTAACCGCAGCCATGGTCTCCGAACTGATAGTCCATGCTGCTGCAAACGTCGTCGAACTGTTCGTGCAGATGGTTGTTGTCTTGCAAACGTCCCCATCTGTTGACTCAGGGATCGAGACGTGGCTGCACGATCCGTTACAGCCGTGCGGATAAGTTGCCTGTCATCTCGACGGCTAGTGATACGAGGCCGTTGGGATCCAGCACAGCGTTCCGTATTACCCTCCTGAACCCACCGATTCCATATTCTGCTAACAGTCATTGGATCTCGACCAACGCAGGCAGCAATGTCGCGATACGATAAACCGCAATCGCGAGAGGCTACAATCCGACCTTTATCAAAGTCGGAAACGTAATGGTACGCATTTCTCCTCCTTACACGAGGCATCACAACAACGTTTCATCAGGCAACGCCGGTCAACTGCTGTTTGTGTATGAGAAATCGGTTGGAAACTTTCCTCGTGGCAGCACGTTGTAGGTGTCGCCACCGGCTCCAACCTTGTGTGAATGCTCTTAAAAGGTAATCATTTGCATATCACAGAATCTTCTTCCTGTCGGTTAAATTTCGGAGTATCCAAGGAAGTGTGACAGGACCGCTAATGGCCAGTAGTGTAGTTGTGTTGCCGTCTGCTATGTGACATTAAAGGTAGGGGAACCAGTGTGCCAACTATGTGCCCCCTTCGTGCCGACGTCCATAGGTGCCATTAAGAGAGAATAACAGCACGGTTTGTGTATACCCTCTGGTCTCCTGGGCGTAGTTGCGTTTTATCATCATCATCGTCATCATCATCATCATCATCATCATGACTGTTATTATTATTTTTCTGCACTGTATGTGAAACCGGAACAGTTTTAATGTTTACTTTTTAAAGAGCGAGGTGGTCCAAAATTTAATTCAAGGGGATGGGCAGTTGAAAGAGGTTACGGGATGCTGCTCCGGACAGTCCAGAAGGCGTCTGCAGGCGCCCAACCTCTCGGCCGGCGACGAGTGTGATGACCGCACCAGGCGGCTGCCGTGGCGTCTCGTCTTTCTGACGGCTCGGCACGGCGCGGCTTCTGTATGAGAGGAGACAGAGAGAGCGGCTACAAGGAGCAGCGTTCTCGGAATCTGAGTTCGCGTATTCGCGGTGCGGCAGTGCGGCGAGGCGTGTGAACACGCCGGCTGCCGGCGTCTCTTCCTGGTAAGCCGCGCGGCGGCTCCGGGCGTCGGCACGCACTGCGGGATAACACGGCGACGGCTCATCTCATCCGTCTTCATTTCCATCTTGCAGAAAGAAGCAAGTTATTTGACTCGTACTGGAACGCAAGTCCTTACCATGTAGTGAGATAAGGCTCTCTGCACGTATCACAAGAGTTGTTGTGCAGTCTTGCACTGGCGCCGGTTGGACGTTTCTGTGAGACTCCCACGTTGAGCAAACCAACTCGCAAGTCTTCTTGATATCCTCTCTATCGCCTTCTTCAGTCCGACTCGGCAAATGCCCCTAGATGTCCGAGATTCCGCTTACCGAGTACTGCACTAGATTTGCGACTGGATTCAAGACTTTCTTGTCGATGTAATTCGACGCGTCGCTCGTAACTGTGAAAAACCGACAAATGTAAAAGAAATTTGCGGAGTACCCAAGGAAGTGTGACAGGACCGCTACTGTTTACAACGTATATATATATGAACTAGTAGAAAGCGCCGGAAGGTCTTTAAGACCACAGATGATGCGATTGTCTGTAAGAAGGTAGCAACGCCGCAAGACTATCGATCTGCAGAATGACCTACAGACTATTGAGGAATGGTGCAGGCTCTGGCAGTTGACCCTCAACGTAAATATATGTAACATATTGCCCATATACAGGGAAAGAAATCACTATTGTACAACTACACTACGAGGGGCGTTTGAAAAGTCCGTGCAAAAATAAAAACTACTTACGTGTTTGGGGTAAGCCTTTTTTATTTTTCGACATAGTCTCCTTTCAGACTTATACACTTCGTCCAAAGCTGTTCTAATTTTTTGATCCCTTCCGAATAATAGGAACTGTGCAAGTCTGCAAAATAGCTATTAGTTGGTACAATCACCTTCTCGTTTGAATAAAATTTTGTCCTGCCAGCCATTTCTTAAAATTGGGGAACAAATAGTAGTCCGAGAGAGCCAAGTCTGGAGAACAGGGGGGATGTGGAACGAGTTGGAATCCTGTTTCCATTAATTTTGTGACTACAACTGCTGAGGCGCGTGCTGGTGCATTGTCCTGATGGGAAAGGACATTTTTGCGGTCAATCGCCGGCGTTATTCTTGCAGCTCGGTTGTCAAACGGTCCAATAACGATGAATAGTATTCACCTGTAATAGTTTTACCCTTTTCCAGATAGTCGATGAGGATTATCCCTTGCGAATCCCCAAACACAGTCGCCGTAATCTTTCCGGCTGAAGGAATGGTCTTCGCCTTTTTTGATGCAGATTCTCCCTTGGTAACCCATTGTTTAGATTGTTGTTTGGTCTCAGGGGTATAGCAATGTATCCATGTTTCATCCACAGTGACGAAACGATGCTTAAAGTCCTGCGGATTCTTCCTGAACAGTTGCAAACCATTCTTGCAACATATCACACGATTCCGTTTTCGGTCAAGCGTCAGCAATCGCGGAACCCATCTTCCGGATAGCTTTCTCATGTCCAAATGTTTATGCAAAATAATATGTACCCATTCATTCGAGATGCCCACAGCACTAGCAATCTCACGCACCTTAACTCTTCTGTCATCCATCACCATATCAAAGATTTTATCAATGATTTCTGAAGTCGTAACCTCCACAGGGCGTCCAGAACGTTCAGCATCACTTGTGCCCATATGGCCACTCCGAAAATTTTGAAACCACTTATAAACTGTTCTGATCGAAGGTGCAGAGTCACGGCAATGTTTATCAAGCTTCTTTTTAGTCTCATGAGGCGTTTGCCTTTCATAAAACAATGTCCAATCACGACCCGAAATTCCTTTTCGACCATTTTTTGACAATCACTCGACTTCCTTGATTCACACGAATGCCAAACACAAAGAAATAGACCAATATGGCTGAAACTTGGTATGCGTTCTTTCCAAAAATGCTACGAACTAAACATGACCTCGATACGCACCAGTGGTGCCATCTCTCGGACTTTGCACGGACTTTTCAAACGCCCCTCGCATAATTGACAAATTGCTCAGAACAGTATCTACCGTAAAATATCTAGGCGTTACTATCCAGAGCGGCCATAAACGGAATGACCATATAAAACAAATATTGTAATAAGAAAAGCAGATGACAGACTAAGGTTCGTAGGAAGAATCTTAAGGGAATGTAACTCGTCTACGAAAGAAGTGGCTTACAAGGCGCTTGTTCGACCGATTGTTGAGTGTTTTTCATCAGTTTAGGAGCCTTACCGCGTAGGATTATAGAAGAGATAGAGAAGATCCAATGAAGAGCGGCGCGTTTGGTCACGGGATCGTTTAGTTGATACAAGGGCGTTACGGCGAAGCTCAACAAGCTGCAGTGGCAGACGCTACAAGAGAGGCGTTGTGCATCACGGAGAAGTTTACTATTGAAGTTTCGGGAGAGTACTGTCTGGGAAGATTCGGGCAGCGTATCACGTCCTCCGAAACACGTCTCTCGAAATGGCCCAAACGAGAAAATTAGAGAAACTGGAGCTAATTGTCTTACCGACAGTCGTTATTCCCACGCACCATTCGCGAGTGGAACCGGGAGGTTGGGCTCAATTAGTGGTGTTAGTAGTACTCTACGACAAACGCCGTCAGCTGCTTACGGAGAATTGATGTAGATGTAGCGCAATGGATTCGATTTCAGGCTTAGACAGCAGTATACATTTATAATTTTTGTTTTAATATTATTTTTCTTACCTCAACTATGGAATGCTGCAGTACCTCAACTGAAATGAATCCAAAGAAAAACGAGGGCAAAATCTTCGCGATTTTGACCATATGGGTCCTTACAACGTTTGCGGCTGGTGACATTCAGTTAGCTTAACGACTGACGTTTGATGTCCTTGTCCTTGTCCTAAATCACACGTCACATATGTAAAACCCATTACTGCAATCCTCTATCAGGAGGATCAGGTAAATTTTCTTCATCGTTCTCTTCTCCTAGACTTTGATTAACTAGCTTCATTCACGTCAAGGAAGCAGCGTTTCCGGGCAGAAATGTCTTGCGCCTCGTTGTCTGCTGAGCAAGCAGTTCCCTCTTCTTCTTCCATCTCGGAGCCTTTGGTCTTCTTTGTAGTCACAGCCGCGTACGTGGAAGAGCAGCCACCGCCTTCTACTATTCTAAGAGTCCCCTCACTGTTTGGGAGACATTAGTAAAAATAGATCCAGGAAAAGCGAAATTAAGAATCACACTGGCCAAGGTGGACAAGCAGCCAAACAACTAAATAAACTTTTATGAAGCATACACATATTAGGATATTAAAATTATTGTATGTAGAAACTAGGGCAGCGTATGGAGCAAAAACATGGGAGATAGCTGAGCGAATTAAGAGGAACTTTCAATGGAGATGGGATGCTGAAGGTAGTGTCGTAGGATGAGACTATGGGATAAAATTAAAAATGTAGACATACGTAAGAGGATAAACGTGGACAGCACTGTAACGAAAACAGTCGAAGCAAAACGATTGAGACGGTATGTGCAAGTAAGCCGTTATACACTATGTCAGAGAGGAATTCACAGAAGGTACGTAGGAAAGAAAGGAGACTTTTGGAAAACAGGACGCGGGAAATATCTATAAGGTTGTCACGATAAAAAAAAAACCAGTTAGTCATCGTACTCTTTTTGCTGATGTGCATGCAGCATCGGACTTCCCATGCATCTTTAATCGCCAGTCTTCCAGTACCATGTTTTCCTTTATGGTGGCAGTTTTGGGCCGCTTTTCGCGTGTATTATCTTCAAGACAACCATAATCGCGTTCAAAATTAGCCGCCTATTTCTTAACGGTTGAAAGTGAAGGAGCAGAATCCACATGAATATTAACGAAATCTGGTTAGTCTCACCTGGCGATAAACCATCGAAGAAAAGAGTTTTATGAATGCACAGCATTGCTCTTTATTCATTCGAACGATGAATCCCACACACCATTTTAGAAATCCGTGTGACTGACACTATTCGACAGCTTAATGACAGCAACAAAACTCAACACTTAATTATAATAAAATTACAACGGCTTTTTGACATGATGTAATGCAGTTACCAGCCTTTGGTTGTTTCCGCAGTTATGAAAATGAACGTGTGGCATTGATGGCCGGGAGGCCCCAGCCGGGGAAGTTCGGTCGCCGAGGTGCAAATCTCATTTCAGGTGACGACATACTGGGCGACTTGGGTGTCGGTGATGATACGATGATGGCGAGGACAACAGAGCACCCAGTCACGACCGGAGGACGTCTCCAACCCGGCCGGAAATCGAACACGGGCTCGCTGCATTATAGGCAAAACTTTACCACTTTTATTTTTTTAATTTTTTTAAAATCTCACTTTGTTCGTTTTAGTTCGTTGCATCTGTTCGGGGTGGACGTCGCAAGACACCCGTTTCAGTTCGTCGTTGATCCATTAACTGAGTTTTTTTATTACGGAGGGCAGCTAACCCTCTGACCGAAGACGCTGAGCTACTGTGCCGCCTTCCAGTGTTTTGCTAACCTCCACGGACTGCTTACACCTCCCCGGCCTGTTAGCAAGATGGTGGAAGTAGGCATATCACACGGGATTTTAAGTTTTATTTATATTGTTTTTATGCGGCTGGTCTCTACCGCATCTTATAATATATCCTTCGGAATGTTACCCGGTCAGCTATTTTTCAGATTTATTCCATTCTCGACATTTCGATTCCATATTAGAGTATAATATTTTGGATAGTATTTCCCATATGCTATAGTACTTTCCCCAGACGATAGTTAATTTTTACGCATTTTATGCCCCTTCACAGTATTGTCCCAGTCATTATTTCTTTTTTTCCCCCAATTTTTTCTAGTACTGGCTCATTCAGTTCATGCTTTGTATATTTTGGCAACCATCTTTTGGGTATACTTAATATTATTATGACAACCCACCAGCGTGGCTTGAGTCTTGGAGTAGACAACTTTCCAACAGGTGGGACTCCATAACTTCCATCTAAAGTACGGAAATGTAACCACTGCCAGTACTTGACATTTTGTGTGTGTGTGTTTGTGTGTGTGTGTGTGTGTGTGTGTGTGTGTGTGTGTGTCAACAATATGGTTCTGTATTCCTACGCATGGATTTGTATTCTTGACAGATAAACCTAAAGATGCGTCTACACTGACTCGTAACAAGTACTTGCGAATAAAGCACCTTACTACAGTGACTTTTGGGAACTGCTCTTCATTCTTGACTTTTTAATTGTTATAATATTTATGATAATTTGATTGGCTATTGAATTTTGAGTATCGTTAACCTTATTGACAATGTCTTTGAGCTCTGGATGCCCTCCCCAGAAAATTGTTTGTGTTTGACGGCTCCCCAAGTTGGAACGGACTTTACATTACCCCACAACTGATTTCGACGCCGTCTCAGCAGCAAGACGAGAAACTTTCTCCTAGCTCTCATGTAGCGAAATAAAGGATATCCTCAGTCGACAGTCACTGTTCGCCCAGCGACTCTCCACTGAACGGGTCTGAGGGCAGCAACCTCCGCTCTGAATGCCGGCATTGGCGCTGCTGGGTTCTTCACAGTGCGTCGTCACTTGCGTGGGAGTGAGGCGAAGAGGAGGAGGAGAATTCCCGAGAACAACATGGGAAAGGTAGTCAGAAGAGCTATGTCGGAGAGGAATTTGCAAGTGGTAGACGGAAAAGATGGGAGACCTTGAAAGCTAAGTTGCAAGAAACAGCTACAATATTACATAAAATCTCAATGAAAAATGAATTAGGCACTCTTTCTTCCACGTACAAGCAGCATCAGGTTTCTCATGCACCTGTAATCCCCATAGCCGGCCGGGGTGGCCGAGCGTTTCTAGGCGCTTCAGTCTGCAACCGCGCGACCGCTACGGTCGCAGGTTCAAATCCTGCCTCGGGCATGGCTGTTTGTGATGTCCTTAGGTTAGTTGGGTTTAAGTAGTTCTAAGTTCTAGGGGACTGATGACCTCAGATGTCAAGTCCCATAGTGCTCAGAGCCGTTTGAACCATTAATCCCCATACTTACCGTAGCACTCTTTCCTCCGTGGTTTCAGTTTTGGGACACCTCTCACGTGTACCATCTTCAAGGGAAGCGTAACCTAAGTGTAGAATCAACGACCTATTTCTTATCTGCTGAAAGTCAAGGGGTGAAGGGGCAGAATCCACATGAATATTAGCGAAATGTTTACTCTCAGTTGACGGTAAACAAACGAAGAAAATAGTTTTGTGATGACACAGTATTGCAGTTTATTCATTCGAACGATGCGCCACAAACACTACCTAAGAACACCATGTAAATGAAACTCTTCGACAGCTCACGTTGGAGCGTGACTTAACCCGGCAGTGACTGGCCCGGAATTCTTATGCTTGTGATATGTGGGGTGTAATTTATCTCATCTAATTTTTTTACATATTTTGAATATTTTAACATTTATTACTATCTATATCCGGGTCCCGCTCCAGCTACTGTCGGGTCTGGGTGCTGACGAGTCCTCTCCATTTGGCTCGCTCCTCTCCACCACTTCTTTCTTCCTCCATTTGCTGCCAGGTCACACCTCTCCTTTCCACGGGTATTCTCACTCCAGTTTCCCACCGTGTTCTTGGGCACCCTCTATGTCTTTTTCCATCCATCTTTAGTTCTTGCATAATTTTGAGGAGTCTCTGCCCACACTTCCTCTTAACACGCCCGTACCATCTTAATCTCTGTTTTTCAACTTCTTCTCTCGTACTTTCTTTTTTAAGGTCCTTTCTGATATCTACGTTCCTTACTCTGTCCACTCTTTACTCTGACCATTTATTACTATTGAGTAATATTATTGTGTATTATTAGCAAACAGCCACTATAATAAAATGCTGAAAGCAGTAACCCACTGCCGCAATTTCTTACTTCGTGGCAGGTTTTAGAAGGCTTTCTTATGAATACTTCTCTGGCTCTCCGTACGGTTATTTGCAAAGAAAAAACATCAGAAAATATAAAGAAGTTGAAACATTCTAATGGTGTAGCACATTGTTTGGCATCACCAGCGACGCCTGGAAGATGGGTAATAATATTTTGCGACCTCCTCCTAACATTACGTCGTGGAAATTCTTTTCTGCATCTATTCGTTTCATCTTTTCCCAGATAATAATAATCACTGACCTCTTCGTCATCGTTCTTTTCTTCTTCTTGCTCTGATGACGTGATCACTGACAATGACAGCGACCTCTTCATCTCCATCATAGGAATCAGCTGCCCCTCATCAAGTACGCGATCGATCAACGCTCGCACTGTGTCCCCTTATGGTCCATAACAATCCATATATAACAGTATTTGCTATTAATTATACCATCAGACATCGTAGAGGTAGTTCCAGTTTTCAAGAAGGGTCGTCGAGCAGATGCGCAAAACTGTAGGCCTATATCTCTAAAATCGATCTGTTGTAGAATTTTAGAACATGTTTTTTGCTCGCGTATCATGTAATTTCTGGAAACCCAGAATCTAGTCTGTAGGAATCAACGTGGATTCCGGAAACAGCGATCGTGTGAGACCCAACTCGCTTTATTTGTTCATGAGACCCAAAAAATATTAGATACAGGCTCCCAGATAGATGCCATTTTCCTTGACTTCCGGAAGGCGTTCGATACAGTTCCGCACTGTCGCCTGATAAACAATGTAAGAGCCTACGGAATATCAGACCAGCTGTGTGGCTGGATTGAAGAGTTTTTAGCAAACAGATCACAGCATGTTGTTCTCAATGGAGAGACGTCTACAGACGTTAAAGTAACCTCTGGCGTGCCGCAGGGGAGTGTTATGGGACCATTTCTTTTCACAATACATATAAATTACCTAGTAGATAGTGTCGGAAGTTCCATGCGGCTTTTCGCGGATGATGCTGTAGTATACAGAGAAGTTGCAACATTAGAAAATTGCAGCGAAATGCAGGAAGATCTGCAGCGGATAGGCACTTGGTGCAGGGAGTGGCAACTGACTCTTAACATAGACAAATGTAATGTATTGCGAATACATAGAAAGAAGGATCCTTTATTGCATGATTATATGATAGCGGAACAGACACTGGCAGCAGTTACTTCTGTAAAATATCTGGGAGTATGCGTACGGAACGATTTGAAGTGAAATGATCATATAAAATTAATTGTTGGTTAGGCGGCTGCCAGGTTGAGATTCATTGGGAGAGTCCTTAGAAAATGTAGTCCATCAACAAAGTAGGTGGCTTACAAATCACTCATTCGACCTATACTTGAGTATTGCTCATCAGTGTGGGATCCGTACCAGGTCGGGTTGACAGAGGAGATAGAGAAGATGCAAAGAAGAGCAGCGCGTTTCGTCACAGGGTTATTTGGTAAACGTGATAGCGTTGCGGAGATGTATAGCAAACTCAAGTGGCCGACTCTGCAAGAGAGGCGCTCTGCATCGCGGTGTAGCTTGCTGTCCAGGTTTCGAGAGGGTGCGTTTCTGGATGAGGTATCGGATATATTGCTTCCCCCTACTTATACCTCCCGAGGAAATCACGAATGTAAAAGTAGAGAGATTCGGGTGCGCACGTAGGCTTTCCGGCATTCGTTCTTCCCGCGAACCATAAGCGACTGGAACAGGAAAGGGATTTAATGGCAGTGGCACGTAAAGTGCCCTCCGCCACACACCGTTGGGTGGCTTGCGGAGTATAAATGTAGATGTAGATGTAGATCCCATACAAATTCACACAAAAATCCAATGAAATAGCTACGTTGATTTTTTTCTGCTTATGGGACGAGAGTGGTGATGAGGTTCCACAAACCCCAGTGAACTCAAAGTTGTTTCAAGAGCATCTCACGAATTACTATTCGCAACTGAAGTTACAAAAACTCGCTACTGTCATAGTAGCTACCCGAAGCCACAAAGCAGTGAGACATTCCGTCTAACAATTAACTATAGAAATTCGACATAAGTGCTGTCCCATACCTCTACACACCAATAACTGGTTAAAATTATTGCACGAAGTATGTTAACAAAGCAGTAGTTCACTGATTTGAACGCCTTCTCAGCAGCGAGACAAGAAATTTTCCCCATACTCTCATATAGAGATGTAACATGTGTTCTCTGCCGGGAACCACTGTTCGTCCAGCGATGCTCCACTGAACGGGTCTGAGGGCAGCAACCTCCGTTCTGAATGCCGCCATTGGCGCTGCAGGTTCTTCACAGCGCGCCGTCAGCCGCGTGGGTGTGAGGCGGCAACAGGCCGTTATGAGCGACAATCGCGGCCCTCAGTTTCGGTGCCGCGGGGGTCGGACGCTATTACAGCCTGCGAGGCGTGCAGCCCGCCCACGCGACCGCCCCTACATGGAGGCGCGAACCGTCCGCAGCGCCCAGATGAAGGCCTGCGTCGCACCGCCAGATGGAGATACGCGCCACCTCGTCGTTAATTACGTGCCGATGCTGGCGCCGAAGCGCCTATCACGGCACGTAATCTTGCAGACCACGACCTACCACGCAGACACGTCGTGAATGTATTTGGTTACTGTGCACTCTTGAACTCATTACTTTAAATGTTCTCTCGCTACTTTAAAAATTGGCAAAACTGCATTAAAAATGAAAACATAAACACGTAATCACACGACATCGGTAACTACACTACAGGCCATTAAAATTGCTACACCAACAAGAAATGCACATGACAAACGGGTATTCATTGGACAAAGATAATTAGACTAGAACTGAATGTGATTACATTTTCACGCAATTTGGATGCATAGATCCTGAGACATCAGTACCCAGAACAACCACCTCTGGCCGTAATAACGGCCTTGATACGCCTGGGCATTGAGTTAAACAGAGCTTGAGTGGCGTGTACAGGTACAGCTGCCCATGCAGCTTCAACACTATACCACAGTTCATCAAGAGTAGTGACTGGCGTATTGTGACGAGCCAGTTGCTCGGCCGCCATTGACCAGACGTTTTCAATTGGTGAGAGATCTGGAGAATGTGCAGGCCAGGGCAGCAGTCGAACATTTTCTGTATCCAGAAAGGCCCGTACAGGTCCAGTAACATGCGCGGGGCATTATCCTGCTGAAATGTAGGGTTTCGCAGGGATCGAATGAAGGGTAGAGCCACGGGTCGTAACACATCCGATATGTAACGTCCACTGTTCGAAGTGCCGTCAATGCGAACAAAAGGCGACCGAGACGTTTAACCAATGGCACGCCATACCATCACGCCGGGTGATACGCCAGTATGGCGATGACGAATACACGCTTCCAATGTGCGTTCACCGCGATGTCGCCAAACACGGATGCGACCATCATGATGCTGTAAACAGAACCTGGGTTCATCCGAAAACATGACGTTTTTGCCATTCGTGCACCCAGGTTCGTCGTTGAGTACACCATCGTAGGCACTCCTGTCTGTGATGCAGCGTCAAGGGTAACCGCAGCCATGGTCTCCGAGCTGATATTCCATGCTGCTGCAAACGTCGTCGAACTGTTCGTACAGATGGTTGTTGTCTTGCAAACGTCCCCATCTGTTGACTCAGGGATTGAGACGTGGCTGCACGATCCGTTACAGCCTTGCGGATAAGATGCCTGTCATCTCGACTGCTAGTGATACGAGGCCGATGGGATCCAGCACGGCGTTCCGTATTACCCTCCTGAACCCCAGATTCCATATTCTGCAAACAGTCATTGGATCTCGACCAAAGCGAGCAGCAATGTCGCTATACGATAACACGCAATCGCGATAGGCTACAATCCGAACTTTATCAAAGTCGGAAACGTAATGGTACGCATTTCTCCTCCTTACACGAGGCATCACAACAACGTTTCACCAGGCAACGCCGGTCAACTGCTTTTTGTGTATGAGAAATCGGTTGGAAACTTTCCTCATGTGAGCACGTTGTAGTTGTCACCATCGGCGCCAACCTTGTGTGAATGCTCTGAAAAGCTAATCATTTGCATATCACAGCATCTTCTTCCTGTCGGTTAAATTTCGCGTCTGTAGCACGTCATCTTCGTGGTGTAGCAATTTTAATGGCCAGTAGTGTAGAATTTACACAGTTTGGACAATTCGCCTAATTACCGGGTGGTTGTAATTAAAATAAAGCTACTTACAGGATTTGGATTGTTTGGGGGAGGAGATCAGACAGCGAGGTCATCGGTCTCATCGGATTAGGGAAGGATGGTGAAGGAAGCCGGCCGTGCCCTTTCAAAGGAACCGTCCCGGCATTTGCCTGGAGCGATTTAGAGAAATCACGGAAAACCTAAATAAGGATGGCCAGACGCGGGATTGAACCGTCGACCTCCCGAATGCTAGTCCAGTACGGCTACTTACAGAGGTCCATTGTGGCCTGTAGGTATTGTACGACAGTGAAAGTTGTTAGATATGCCACTGCATTAATACGGAACCTCTAAAAAAAGAATAGTTCCATTTTGGTCACCAGGTGCAAATCTGGCACTGTGAATGCAATAATGATCTGTAGAAATGATTCCGTATGTAATAGATTAGGAACGGGACGTGGGTAGAAAACGTTAAAGAATTGAGAACGGTATAATGCTCATTTTATCCGCTGTATACACAGTTCGTTCAGTATAAGCCCCAGAGACGTCGACGACATGCTGCAATTTGTAGTGATGAACAGTTGCTCCCAGCAGTTCGTTTGGAATCGGAGCAACGTTCTTATACACTGTCCTTCAGATCAAATGGTTCAAATGGCTCTGAGCACTATGGGACTTAACTTCTGAGGTCATCAGTCCCCTAGAACTTAGCACTACTTAAACCTAACTAACCTAACGACAACACACACATCCATGCGCGAGGCAGGATTCGAACCTGCGACTGTAACGGTCGCTCTGCTCCAGACTGTAGCGCCTAGAACCGCTCGGCCCCTTCAGATCAGGTAGAAACCCGACGTGTCCCTGGCATGCCGGCCGCGGTAGCCGAGCGGTTCTAGGCGCTTCAGTCCGGAACCGCGCGACTGCTACTATCCCACGTTCGAATCCTGCCTCGGGCATGGATGTGTGTGATACTCTTAGGTTAGTTAGGTTTACGTAGTTCTAAGTTCTAGGGGACTGACCTCCTCAGATGTTAAGTCCCATAGTGCTCAGAGCCATTTGAATCATTTGTCCCTGGCAAATGTGTTCTTCTAGGTAACCACAGAGCCAAAAGTCACATCGATTCAGATCAAGCGGTCTTGCAGGCCATGCACCTGGGAAACGTCTGATACAACACGTTCGTGGGAGCTTGTCACTGGGCGAGTGTGATGAGGTGTTGCCCCATCTTGCATGAAAACAGTGGTTTCCACACAGTAGCTCTCTTCCAGACCAGGAATCACATGCTGTGCAAGAAGATCACGGTAACGTGCAGACGCCAGGTACATCTGAGGGCCAGGTGGGTGTTTGCTCTTCGAAGAAGAACGGACCTAGAATAAAGGCACTTGTGAATCCACACCACACACTCGCAGTGCAGTTGCTGCACCATCTGGATCTTGTGGGGGTACCAGTGTAAAACAGACCCCAAAACTTTCCGTACTGTTTACCAAGGCATGGAAAATTCTCGTGACACTGCAGGAGCTCTAGCACTACCCTGAGCAGCTGCTGCATGGTTAGTTACAGCAACAGCAACCTCGTCAGTTAACTTCCACCGGGATTGGACAACTTCCTCTTCCAGGTACCACATCCGTATTTTAGAATTTCATCATCATCTTGTTTAAACCATTTGATGACATGGGGTCATTCCTCAGACCTTTCAGTCGGCGATACTCTCTCAGTGCTGCATTGTAATTTCTGCCGTTCACATACAACAGTTTCACTAACATCGCGCGGTCTCTCTTCTTAAACAGCTACGCTGTACTCTAACTTTATGTTTTGTCAAATGACAGCGTGGATGTCATACCGTCATGTGAAGGATGTACAGCGCCAGATTTTCACCTGGCGGCCAAAAATGGAACTAAATTTTTTCCAGCGTAAATCGGTTCCGCACTAACTCATTCACTTATCTACCATGTATCACTGGCATAAAATGTAAATTTTTGGTAACGTCTTATGGGACCAAACTGCAGAGGTCATCGGTCCCTAAGCCTACACACTACTTAATCTAACTTAAACTAACTTACATCATAGCCCGAGGGAGGACTCGAACCTCCGACGGGGGGAGGCGCACGGACCGTGACAAGACGCCTAAGACCGCGCGGCTGCCCTGCATGGCTCACTGGCATACATTAATTATGCCGCGCGGGATTAGCCGAGCGGTCTTAGGCGCTACAGTCACAGACTGTGCGGCTGGTTCCGGCGGAGGTTCGAGTCCTCCCTCGGGCATGGGTGTGTGTGTTTGTCCTTAGGATAACTTAGGTTAAGCAGTGTGTAAGCTTAAGGACTGATGACCTTAGCAGTTAAGTCCCATAAGATTTCACACACATTTTAACATTAATTATAGCACACAATTTTCCTCCTTGAGTGGCTGAACTTTGAATATCTGGTACAAAATAATGATGTGCTTACACGTTGTAAAAGAGCTAATTACTTGCTATAATAAATTTGTAATTGAAGTGCAGCCCACAAAACAATACAGCTAGTATTTGTCGACTGTAAACGCTATATAAACATATCCACAACCGAAACACTAAATAATTTTAAACTGTTCAAGTACTTTCGACCGCGAAGATGCTTGTAAGATGATTAGTTTAATTAAATATGACAGAGAAGTCTTCAAATTGTACTTTGGTTTTTGCCATGTGCACTTTACACTATCTGTTTTGTTCACTTTCGCTTTCAGCGTTTTCCAGTGCCTAGAGATACAAAGTGTATGTCAACGAAACACTCTCTCCTATCTCGTGACGTATGATGATCGGGGGTGATGCTGCAATCTCTACCTCCGCTGATTTCGTTAAAATGACGTGGTACCTTTCTTGATATGTCGCGAATGTATACTAAAATAATTATTATGAAGTCCGTGCAGTTCTCGAAGAATGAAATTACAATTAAATCCAGACAGTTAGCTACTTACAGGCGTAAATACCAACGGGGACAGTTGAAAACGTGTGCCCCGAGCGGGACTCGAATCCGGGGTCTCCTGCTTACATGACAGACGCTCTATCCGACTGAGCCATCGAGGACACAGAGGACAGTGCGACTCGAGAGACTTATCTGTGGCACGCTGTAAGCAGCTAATGGTCTGGATTTCATTGTAATTTCATTCTTCGAGAGCTGCAAGATGACTAATGGTATATGTTCTTCTGGACATGTCCGAAACAACAGATACCATCTTCATATAGATAAGGCTTACCGGCCAATGATCTTCTTCAGTGCGGATGCACTCACATTGCTCAAACTCTTACGGGAATCGGTAGATTGACTGCCACGAGTAATGGGTATAGTGGGCAGACCATACAAATGTGTGTGGACAGTAAGTTGGAAGTGTGGGTCTCATGGGGAGTGTGCCAGCTTTCGAAGAATGAAATCACAATGAAATCCAGACCACTAGCTGCTTATAGCGTGGCACAGATAAGTTCCTGCAGTCGCAATATCCTCTGTGTCCTCGATGGCTCAGTCGGATAGAGCGTCTACCATGTTACCAGGAGATCCCGGGTTCGAGTCCCGGTTGGGACAACGTGTGTTGTCAAATACACTATGTGATCAAAAGTGTCCGGACACCCCAAAAAACATACGTTTTTCATATTAGGTGCATTGCGCTGCCACCTGCTGCCAGGTACTCCATATCAGCGACCTCAGTAGTCATTAGACATCGTGAGAGAGCAGAATGGGGCGCTCCGCGGAACTCACGGACTTTGAACGTGGTCAGGTGACTGGGTGTCACTTGTGTCATACGTCTGTACGCGAAATTTCCTTACTCCTAAACATCTTTAGGTCCACTGTTTCCGATGTGATAGTGAAATGGAAACGTGAAGGGACACGTACAGCACAAAAGCGTACAGGCCGACCTCGTATGTTGACTGAGAGAGACCGCCAACAGTTGAAGTGGGACGTAACATGTTATGGCCAGACATCACACAGGAATTCCAAATTGCATCAGGATCCACTGCAAGTACTGTAACAGATGGGAGGTGAGAAAACTTGGATTTCATGGTCGAGCGGCTGCTTGTAAGCCACAAAAATGGCTCTGAGCACTATGGGACCTAACATCTATGGTCATCAGTCCCCTAGTACTTAGAACTACTTAAACCTAACTAACCTAAGGACATCACACAACACCCAGTCTTCACGAGGCAGAGAAGATCCCTGACCCCGCCGGGAATCGAACCTGGGAACCCGGGCGTGGAAAGCGAGAACGCTACCGCACGACCACGAGCTGCGGACTGTAAGCCACACTTCACGCCGGTAAATACCAGTCGACGCCTTGCTTGGTGTAAGTAGCAGCGTAAACACTGGACGACTGAACAATGCAAAAACGTTGTGTGGAGTGAAAAATCCTGGTACACAACGTGGCGACCCGATGGCAGGGTGTGAGTATGGCGAATGCCCGGTGGACGTCATCTGCCAGTGTGTGTAGTGCCAACAGCAAATTTCGGAGGCGGTGGTGTTATGGTGTGGTCGTGTTTTTCATAGAGGGTGCTTGCAGCCCTTCTTGTTTTGCGTGGCTCTATCACAGCACAGGCCTAAATTGATGTTTTAAGCACCTTGTTGCTTCCCATTGTTGAAGAGCAATTAGGGGATGGTGATTGCACTTTCAACGTGACCGAGCACCTGTTCATAATGCACGGCCTGTGGCGGAGTGGTTACAGGACACTAACATCCCTGAATGGACTGGCCTGCACAGAGTCCTGATCTGAATCCTACAGTACATCTTTGGGATGTTTTGGAACGCTAACTTCGCGTCAGGCCTCACCGACCGACATTGATACCTCTCCTCAGTGCAGCACTCCGTGAAGAATGGGCTACCATCCCCCAAGAAACCTTCCTTCATTGCTGATTGAACGTATGCCTGCGAGAACGGAAGCTGTCATCAACGCCAAGGGTAGGCCAATACCATATTAAATTCCAGCATTACCGATGGAGGGCGCCACGAACTTGTAAATCACTTTCAGCGAGGTGTCCGGATACTTTTGATCACATAGTGTACCTCGTGCAAACTGATGTCATTTTTAGTTATCCATGACTATAAAATGGAAATCCTCTCCTTCGTGTACCTTAGGAGCAATGAAAAAGAACCACAGTTTGATATCACCGTACATAAACAGAACAGTCACCGGTAGTCTGAAACAGCTTATGTCAACGACAATCACCAGATATCAAGTAAGATCATGCATTAAATCTTTTATTAGCATCTTAATGTTGTCGCTTATCTAAAGTGAGATTACGTATGAGCGTGCATGCATAAGTTAGTCGAACGCCAGAATAGATAATTTTCCTAATGGTAAATTCCCTGGATCATCTGATAATGTGCGTTATGTAGGCATCACATGCAGTGTATGTGTGATCTTGAGAAATAATCCCCTCAGATTATCTCAGGCACTCCAGCTAAAAGCAATTCCAATGATAAGAGCTATCACACATGGGAAGCACTTGAAACTGAAATGGATCTTATATTTGACAGCTGAAGGCCTAATCATTCGATAAATCTGGTTTAATCGTCAAATATTGCCCTGATATTCTACACGGATTTATATTTCTCATACGATAGAATATCTTGTTTGCTTGGGATATTTCAAGCATGCCTGTAAGTGGGTACACACAAGTACTTTATTTACTGGATAACGTAGGACTTTCCAAGTCACGCATTTTCTTAGTGTACGTTTGGTCAACCACTGAAATTTTGGATGCGTTTGTTACGAGTCTGTCATCCAAATACCCGCTGAAGTTAAAAATCTTTGCCGGCCGTAGTGGACGAGCGGTTCTAGGCGCTACAGTCTGGAAACCCCGCGACCGCTACGGTCGCAGGTTCGAATCCTGCCTCGGGCATGGATGCATGTGATGTCCTTAGGCTAGTTAGGTTTAAGTAGTTCTAAGTTCTAGGGGACTTATGACAACAGCAGTTGAGTCCCATAGTGCTCAGAGCCATTTGAACCATTTGTGATTGCTGCCGGATACGAACTCATTAGGCGTATTTATTAACCTCGTCCCTGTCCCTTCCACTTCTGTGAGCATTGTAATCTACAAACGAATCACTTCAAACATTTTATTTGTGGGGTGGCTGCAATGTGGACGTATTATTTCCGAGGATCTTTTTTTTTTAATAATTCCAATAGCTGAAGAAATAAACCGTCGTGTTGTCAAGAACTGAAAGATCTGTCATTTTGTAGACTACAAGCAATAGAATTAGTTTTTTTTAACTGGCGTAGTATTCGACTTTAACTCTTACTGTTTTTCTTTTGCTGTTACAGTTATTCCAATAGCTGAAGAAATAACCCGTCGTGTTGTCAAGGACTGAAAGATCTGTCATTTTGTAGACTCTACAAGCAATAGAATTATAATTTTGTTTAACCTGACGTAGTATTCGCCTTTAACTCTTACTGTTTTTATTTCGCTGTTACAGTTTCGGAATTGGTGTCATCTTCAAGCATAGGATTTGATGTTTTATCATATCACAGAAATAGTTTAAAAATAACGTTGACGTCAACCTGCGTGGCAATAACAAATTTAGTAATCTCATTAATTACAACCAAAAATAGTGCCATAAAAAATAACACAACCGTACAACAAAGTTATTTTGATCTCTTTCTTTGATATAACATGACATCAAACCTCGTGCTTGAAAATGGCACAAATGCTGAGATTGAAATAGTACAATGAAAACAGTAAGAGCTCAAAACAAATATGACGTCGTTTATCAAAACAAATATGACGCCATTTATATATCTCTCTGGAAAAATATTACAAAAAATTCTAAATTGTTCTTATGAGGCTTCGAGATTTATTACAGTGCCTAAGAAACTGAATGAACGCCAGCATGGTATCCGTTCTCATATTAAATAAGGTAAATTAAGGGTGAAGATAACGGTAGAGGTTTTGTTTGTATTTTATTTTTTATCTGCACCGCCATGCTATATTTCCAGCAAGGGATGTTTATAATCAAGTATGAGAAGAACAGGAATGTAAATTAAATAATGTAAACTACCAAAAAAAACCCTAAAACGGAAAAGAAGATCATCGAAGTCTGCTTTAGCATTAATATAAAAGATACCTATTGTCTTGTGATACAATGTGAAATGTACCTGTAAACCATTGATACAGAATAGATTACAGAGATTTACCATGCTTTATTAGACGCGTTGTGCTTTATTTTTAAAGCATTTTAATTACCTAATTTTGTTGTAACACTTTTTTTCTGTTCCATTCTGGTGGTGTTTCTTAGCGCGATACACTCCATCTCCCTGCTGCTGGAGGCGCTGTTTTTCCGTAATGCATTGAAAGTTCATGTCCCTTAGAATTAGAGTGGAAATGCTCTTCATTACTTTTTAAGGTACCGATTTTCTCGGTGTCCATGACGACAGATGAAAGCAAGCTGTGGGAAATGCGACATACCCACTTGGATTGCATCGAGATCGGAACGATACAAGTAGTAAGCAACTGGGAAGAATACTTGTAGCTGTGATTACAAGGAGATACATGTTTACCAATAAAAGGGTTTCCCAATTTGGGATTACACTGTTTGAACGTTAATAATTCGAACAAAAATAACAAAAAGCATTATTTCTGTAGCCACACAGTTGGTCACGACATTCTTGATGGTGCCCCATCGGCTGCAATAAAACGTCTGCAACACTGCCGAACAGATCGACACACACGTGTTAGGACTGCCATCGGAATGGATTCGCAGGAAGCCGCAGAAGCCTCTTTCATGTCATCCATCGTACGTGGCTTTGTGGTCTAGATAGCGTTTTCGGAGTTGCTCACAGAAAGAAGTCTAGCGACGTTAGTTCGGGAGATGTGAGTAGTAACTCAAAGCTTCCTCGTCGCCCTATCCACTTCTCAAGAAATGTTTCATCCAAGAATTACCGCTCGTCATGATGGTAATGCTACGGTGCACGGTCTTAAAAATCTTCATCTCGGTAAGTTGGTGAAATGCTGATACAATTCGTTTCTGGAGCATGGTAAGGTACTTTACAAGTGGTTCAAATGGCTCTGAGCACTATGGGACTTAACATCTGAGGTCATCAGTCCCCTAGAACTTAGAACTACTTGAACCTAACTAACCCAAGGACGTCACACACATCCATTCCCGAGGCAGGATACGAACCTGCGACCGTAGCGGTCGCGCGGTTCCAGAATGAAGCACCTAGAACCGCTCGGTCACACCGGCCGGCAGGTACTTTACACCTGTCACTGTTTCGTCAAAAAAGGATGGCCTTAAATATCAAATGGCTCTGAGCACTATGGGTAAGTTGGTGCAATGCTGATACAATTCGTTTCTGGAGCATGGTAAGGTACCTTACAAATGGTTCAAATGGCTCTGAGCACTATGGGACTTAACATCTGAGGTCATCAGTCCCCTAGAACTTAGAACTACTTAAACCTAACTAACCTAAGGACATCACACACATCCATGCCCGAGGCAGGATTCGAACCTGCGACCGTAGCAGCAGCGTGGTTTCGGACTGAAGCGCCTAGAACCGCTCGGCCACAACGTCCTGCTAACTCCTTAATCAAAACGGTTTTTAGCAAGTGGTTATGTAATGACTGTTTTGTGGTTATATGGTGACTCTTTTTGGTTTGTGGTCTTTAAGCGCAATGTTGCTAATTATTGTCTTGTTTCGCTGCATACAGTTGCCTGATGATGGTCTGTTCTTTGACAGCAACTGGTGTCATTTCAATAAAGAAGTGACAGAAACCTGTTGCGTCAATTCACGATTTTTGAAATTCAAAAGTATCCTCAAAATAATGTGGAATAAAATATTACAATAGAAAGCAAACTCGCCCCATTCGCCCTTTATTCAAAGGGTGCTGTGGAAGAAGGTGGAGAACAACGCGCTCGTATTGTGTAGCAGCCTTCTGCAGCACAGCTCCAGGAAATTGTCTGGAAGCATTTCGCCTTTATCTCCCTCGCCCTTTATCGCAATAACCGGGGATAAAGTGCGTAGTGAGGTAGCAGATAATGGCGATAAGCAGTGCTGAGCCCTTTCAAGAACATCCTCTGCTTGTTTTCTCGGCATCTCGGCTCAGATTTATTTTTATCGAGCTCGAGAGTAATTAAGAAGAATTATCTGGCTGACAAGTGGGCCCGCTGTTAAGGAGGTGGGCGGGCGGTAGCGGGCAAGACGCGCGCGCGGCGCCGGGCTGGCAGGCTCTCGTACCGCCGCTTAGCCGGCGGCCTGCATCGTCAAAACGGGATTTGTCTCGCTTCCCGATAATTCCGGCCGGTGTTTCCGCGTAGACTAAGCCGCTGTAGGTCGGTAAGAAGTCAAGAACGCCCGACGCAAAACAGCAGAGGAGGAAAGCGGCGCGTAGCAACGGAATTGGAGCGAGGAGCGGGAGGGTGGGTTGCAGAGGTGGAGAGTTGGACAGGACCGGAAGGCACGGCGGTCTGCCTTAGATTCGGCCCGGTAAGCAGATTTGCGTCTGTAGTAGTGGGGCCGGGGGACTGCCGACGAGTGGGGATCATCTCGCTAATTGGAGGAACGGAACGGGACGGCTGGAGCAGAATGGAGCACGCTGCGCGATGGACTCGTGGCGCTCGAACCTCTGGCCGGCGGGCCTCTTGGTAGCGGCGCGAGCACCGTGGGGTATGTCGAGTGGCGCCGCCGCTGCCGCCTGGTGTCCAAGGAGGTGGAGGACCACGGAGAGGCTGCGGCAACGTTACTTACAGGGGAACCTCCCCATCGCACCCCCCTCAGATTTAGTTATACTTTGGCACAGTGGATAGGCCTTGAAAAACTGAACACAGATCAATCGAGAAAATAGGAAGAAGTTGTGTGGAACTATGAAAAAAATAAGCAAAATATACAAACTGAGTAGTCCATGCCCAAGATAGGCAACAACAAGGACAATGTGAGCTCAGGAGTGCCGTGGTCCCGTGGTTAGCGTGAGCAGCTGCGGAACGAGCACGGTAGCTCAGCGTGTTCCGTCAGAGGGCTGCGTGCTCTCTGTAATAAAAAAATGAGTCAAGGAATCAACAATCAACTTGAACGGATGTCTTGTGACGTCCGACCAGACCAAACGCAACGCACTATATCGAAAAAAAAGTGAAAAGTCTAATTTTTTATTTTCAGACAATTATTATCTGAAACTTCCTGGCAGATTAAAACTGTGTGCCGGGCCGAGACTCGAACTCGGAACCTTTGCCTTTCGCGGGCAAGTGCTCTACCAACTCCATGCCGGATACTTCCTGAGACTCTGACTGCGACCACCGTCACGGTTTGCATTAGAACCTTTATTTTTACTTTTCTTGCGGTTTGCGTTGACACCTGCCTTCACCGAATGTCTGCTCCGCCCACCCCCTGAGTAGTTTTCCACCGAGGGCGGTGTCGGTGGATCTGAGGGGCAGTCGTGTGCCACCATCTCGTCTGCCAAAGGCGGCGCAGAAGCAGTTTGCAAACATTCTTCCAATGCCCCATCACTTCTATGAACACTTTCGTTTACTGTTTGTGTGTTATTGCTGTAAAACTCCGCTTCTTCGTCTTGGGATTTGGGCTGTGACGTCACCTGTTGTTGACAATCACTCGCTACCTCGTCATGTTTGCTTTCAGTTGCATCCGCGCGTGAATCTGTCTGCATTGACTGACGTACGGGTACTGCAGCGCGGGGTTGTGGCGTCACCAATAGCATTGCTATCTACTGGCGCGTCCAGCGCTACAGAATGGGACTGTGATGTCACTTCGACTTGTTCGGGTGATGGTGGCGTATTCGATTTGTCTACTGATGTACTTAACTCAGAGTTCGAATCTATGCTGACAATATTGTCTGAAACAGTTTCCAGTACTGTTTCCTGAATGTCACCTACAGCTTTCAGCGGCAGGTTGATATCTTCTTCATCTGTGCTACTGCCATCACAAGTTCGACGTCTCTTGTTAGTGGCTATACTACTTTTTCCAGCCGGATTGTCTACAGTGTCTTTCCTGAGTAAAGGTGGAAATGCTTCAAGAGTATTTTGTGGCCTGTCGTCTACATTCCCCGAAATGCTGGAAACTTCACCACCCGTCATCTGATTTTCAGTCACAAGATCAGCCAGTGTTAACCTTTTACGCTGTTGTAAATTATTCTGCAATACAAACACCTTTTTTGGACAGTTTTGCCGGAGATGCCCACTTTCGTTACATATATGACAAGTCAAAGTCTGTCCATTGTATATAACGTGCGCTTTGTAGCCACAAACCAAAATATGGGATGGAAAGTTTTGTTTGACATGCATATCGACAGAACGAACACCACTAAAACATTGCAATCTATGCTGGCTAGACCATCGTTCATTACGAATTTGCCTGATGTCACCGTATTTAGATAATGCGTCTTTTAAGTAGCTGTTTTCTACCTCAGGGGGCAAATTAAATACTCTGGCTTGTTTATAATCAACATCAGCATTTGAAATGGTAACCGTACTCACCGAATTATCGCGATGGCGGAATTTAGCTTTGCCTTCAAATTTCTGCAAAATCCGTTCCAGCACAAACGGGGAAAGCAGCTTCACAAAAAAGCAGTATTGCTCCAAGTCATAATAAGCAGTGTGCGTCTGATCCGAAGTAATGCCAATAACGTCAACGATCCAGTCATGAATTTCTAGTGATCTTGGCTGAATATTACTGGTTGCTTTGTCAAATCCAAATCTTAGGGTAAGCTTTCTGGGAAACATGGTTGCCATGTCAGCAGTTAACAGCTCGCGAAAACAAGGAAAATACAATGCTGCATGACCACAATCACAATTTTAAACAACACTGTTACGCAGAGTCATAAAATCCAAACAGAAGCGCCACAGCGCGTCCGCTCAGGACGGCAGCAAAAGCCGATATTCCGGTCCCAGATAAACGAAACTTTTGTGTTACTGCTTGTCAAAAGGCTATGAACGATAATGGACACCGCTCAAAGTATAACTCTCTGTAATACAACTGCCGGCCGCGGTGGTCTAGCGGTTCTAGGCGCTCAGTCCGGAACCGCGGGACTGCTACGGTCGCAGGTTCGAATCCTGCTTCGGGCATGGATGTGTGTGATGTCCTTAGGTTAGTTAGGTTTAAGTAGTTCTAAGTTCTAGGGGACTGATGACCACAGATGTTAAGTCCCATAGTGCTCAGAGCCATTTGAACCATTTTTGTAATGCAACTATATTTTTAAATTATTTCACAATGTGAACCAAACTGCGATCTAGTTCTGCAGAGTTCACAGGAGAGCTTCTGTAAAGTTTGGAAGGTAGGAGACGAGGTACTGGCAGAAGTAAAGCTTTGAGGACGGGGCGTGAGTCGTGCTTGGGTAGCTCAGTTGGCAGAGCACTTGCCCGCGAAAGGCAAAGGTCCCGAGTTCGAGTCTCGGTCCGGCACACAGTTTTAATCTGCCAGGAAGTTTCATATCAGCGCACACTCCGCTGCAGAGTGAAAATTTCATTCTGGAATTATTATCTGTCTGTCCGTCTGATGCGAGGTAACTGACATCCACAAGGAAACCTAAATCGGGCAAGGTAGAAGAATCTTTTTACCCATTCGCCAAGTGTGCAAGTTACGTGGGTCGACAACATATTCCTGTCATGTGACGCACATGCCGTCACCAGTGTCTTATAGAATATATCAGACGTGTTTCCCTGTGGAGGAATGGGTTGATCTATTACCTTGCGATCAAATGTTTTCGGTTCCCATTGGAGAGGCGATGCGGTCGCAAAACGCAGACACTAAACTTATTACAGTGAACAGAGACGTCAAGGAACGAACGGACAGATCATAACTTTGCGAAAATAAAGTAAACTTTTCACTCGAGGGAAGACTTGAACCAAGGACCTCTGATTCCGCAGCTGCTTACGCTAACCACGGGACCAAGGCGCTCCTCAGCTCCCACTATCCTTGATGTTGCCTATCTTGAGCAAGGACTATCAGTTTGTATATTTTCCTTATTTTTTTCATAGTTCCCACGACTTCTTCCTGTCTTCCCGATTAATCTGTGTTCAGTTTTTCAAGGCCTATCCACTGTGCCAACTTACAACAAAATCTGAGGGGGGTGCGATGGGGAGGTTCCCTTGTTAGCACTCCTTGCGGTGCTCGCCTTACTACCGGGTGTTTATAATTGAATAGCAGTTACCCACTGAGGACCAGTGTCGGTTTTAATTATCGTGTGGCTTCGAAACTTGGGAGATATGCTAATGCGTAAATGATTTACATTGGAAAAAGTATAGTTCCAGGTTTGGCCACTAGGAGCAAATTTGGCGCTGTACACTGTTCGTATGACATCCACGCTGTCATTTGACAAGCCATACGTTTCTAGCATTTGTAGACTTACAGAAAGCTTTTGACAATGTTGACTGGAATACTCTCTTACAAATTCTGCAGGCGGCAGGGGTAAAATACAGGGAGAGAAAGGCTATTTACAATTTGTACAGAAACCAGATGGCAGTTATAAGAGTCGAGGGACATGAAAGGGAAGCAGTGGTTGGGAAGGGATTGAGACAAGGTTGTAGCCACTCCCCGATGTTACTCAGTCTGTATATTGAGCAAGCAGTAAAGGAAACAAAAGAAAAATTCGGAATAGGTATTAAAATCCATGGAGAAGAAATAAAAACTTTGACGTTCGTCGATGACATCGTAATTCTGTCAGAGACAGCAAAGGACTTGGAAGAGCAGTTGAATGGAATGGACAGTGTCTTGAAAGGAGGATATAAGATGAACACCAACTAAAGCAAAACGAGGATAATGGAATGTAGGCGGGTTAACTCAGGTGATGCTGAGGGAACTAGATTAGGGAATGAGACACTTAAAGTAGTAAAGGAGTTTTGCTGTTTGGGGAGCAAAATAACTGATGATCGTCGAAGTAAAGAGGATATGAAATGTAGACTGGCAATGGCAAGGAAAGCGTTTCTGAAGAAGAGAAATTTGTTAACATCGAGTATAGATTTCAGTGTCAGGAAGTCGTTTCTGAAAGTATTTGTATGGAGTGTAGCCATGTATGGAAGTGAAACATGGACGATAAATAGTTCGGACAAGAAGAGGATAGAAGCTTTTGAAATGTGGTGCTAAAGAAGAATGCTGAATATTAGATGGGTAGATCACATAACTAATGAGGGGGTATTGAATTGAATTGGGGAGAGGAGGATTTTGTGGCACAATGTGACTAGAAGAAGGGATCGGTTGGTAGGACATGTTCTGAGGCATCAAGGGATCACCAATTTAGTATTGGAGGGCAGCGTGGAGGGTAAAAATCGTAGAGGCAGACCAAGAGATGAATACACTTAGCAGATTCAGAAGGATGTAGGCTGCAGTAGATACTGGGAGATGAAGAGGCTTGCACAGGATAGAGTATCATGGAGAACTGCATCAAACCAGTCTCAGGACTGAAGTCCACAACAACAACGTGAGTGAACAGTATGGGTATCGAGAAGAGAGACCGTGCGCTTTTAGTGAACTGTTTTACATGAACGGAAGCAATTACTGTGCTGCGTTGATAGAGTATCGCCAGCTGAAAGTTCTGAGGAGAGGCCCGACGTCATCAAATGGTTTTAAAGAAGATGATGATTAAATTCGAAAACACGATTGAGCTTGGTGTGGAACATGGAAGAGGCAACGAGGTCGCTATTGCTGTAACTGCCCCGATTAGCGCTAGTACTTGTGCAGTGTCGCGAGAGCTGTCCATCCCAAAGTCAGTAGTACGGGAAGTTTTCGATCTATATTACACTGGTACCCGTACAAGATCCAAACGGTGCAGGACTGGAACCTCAAGATGTGCAGCGTAGTTCTGAATTTACTCTTCGGTTGCTGGCACGGATCGAAGTTAATGACACGTGACCGGGCAATATTCTGTGAAGTAACAAGGCACGTTTTGCACTACATGATGTAGTGAACACCCGGAGCTTCCGAGGTCACAAGATAGGTTCTTCTGTAATTCAAAATTATTGTATACAGTAAATGTGGAGATATATGTTTGAAGTAATCATCAAAGTACATGTTACACCTTACTGAAAATGCTGCGTTATATGATATGGGCCTACATGGTTCGTACAGTTTGCACTGAAGATGGCCACACAGGGGTCGCAATCGATCTGTAAAATAAAGGATTTCAATCTTTACGACCGATGTTACCATTTATCCAAAATATGTTGACAGTAATACGGTCGTGGTGCAAACGGTTCCAAGTGGAATTAGACATCAAGGTTATGATTGATTTTTACTTACTGCTTCCGTCATTTTAAGTTTTTAGACAACTTAACCCGTATTTCGTATGCGCTTACTTAAAAATAATAATTTTTTGGCTGTAGCATGGTGTATATTAAGCTTACCCGTAATCTATGCAATTCTCGTCTACAGTTTACTATCATGCAAATCTTTAAAATTCGAGGGCTTTTCGGAAAGTAAGATTCGATCAGTCGGGAAATGGAAAACATTGTGAAAATGAAAAATGTTTAATTTTCAGTAGATAGCTATACCTTACAGCTACTTCTCTATATAGTCGCTGCTCCGACTTAAGCATTTTTCTTAGCCTGGAACCAACTTTTCAGCCCCTTCGTGGTAGAAGGCAGCAGTATGTGCTTCCTGCCAATTCCCTGTACTCGTCTCGTTGTCTAAGCCAAAATGTTGTCTTCATAGCCAGCTTTTCATGTGAGCAGAGATGAGCCATTAACGGGCTGTGTTATGGGTGATCAACGCTGGAGGAACATCTTCAAAGCCCCTGCTGAGAGCGGCAAACGAATGACAGTTTGTTATGTGGGCAGGACGATGTCAGGCGAAGTCCCTCATCAGTCCTCTCATACTTGCAGAAAACACTATTTTCTAGGGATATTTACGTGTTCACTGTATGATCAGAATTGAAAAGAGCGTCGTGCTGCGATCGACGAGTATGCTGGAGATACTACCCAACACATCTGAACAAAACTTAATCGGATATTCGCAGTGGTTTCCGTTTCACGACCTTCTGCTTAAATTTTACCTGCGTTTTCATATTACAGGTGGTTTAAAAGCAATTTCAAGGTAGTTTTTTCGACACTAGTGTTCGACATTGAGATGCTACCGCTATGTCGCATTAGCAATTTTTGTCTGGCATTTTCCGTTTTTAACTGCATCTTCACTTGCTTATTTTTCATTTCACATGAGACTCGCTCAGTGAAGAGTGCCCCACAATTTTTTTCTCAGAAAATATTTATTCGTATGAGTTATGATTTTGTGACAAAATCATTCAACATTTCTTTTACATGTACCTCTCTTCTATAATGCCCCCATCATATTTTGTGGCTTCGTGTAGGAGCATGTATTTTCTGTTGCTGAAAGCTATTATTCTGTGCTCGAAGTCATCAATTTCGTTATCACCCTCAAAATGCGTCCCATGTAGAGAAGGCTTAACTGGTCCAGACAGACAGGGCCCGAGGGCGCCAGGTCTGGGCTGAGAGTTGGTTGAGGCAATGATATTCAGTCCAATTAGGCGAAGTTTTCCAGGGTTCTGAGAATTGGGCGTGGGCGTGCGTTGTTGTGTTAGAGCAAGTTTCTTTCGAGTTCTTGTCAGACCGAGCTCGTCGGAATTAGTTCTTGAGTTTGTTCCGAGTCTTCATGTATGCCCCGGAATTAATGGTTGACTCTTTTACAATACATTAAGGCAATCCACTATCCCAAAGACTGGGCCGCGCGGGGTAGCCGAGCGGTCAGAGGCGTCTTGTCACGGTCCGCGCGGCTCTCCACGTCGTTGGTTCTAATATTCCCTCGGGCATGGGTGTGTTTCGTCCTTAACGTAAGTTAGTTTAAGTTAGATTAAGTAGTGTGTAAGCTTACGGATCGACGTCCTCATTAGTTTGGTCCCGTAAGACCTTACCCAAATTTCCAAACTGTCATCATGCCCCTGTCAGCAAAGTAAATGACTTGAATTTCTTCTTTCTTGGTCACTGGGGGTGGTACCATTCAAGTGACTGTCTTTCTGTTTCCGTCTCAAAGTGATGCACCCATGTTACATCAGCTGTAACGATCAGTAACAGAAAGACCTCTCCATTGGCCTCAAACAGCTCCAACAATTCAGATGAAATGGCTTTCCTGCTAATCTTGTGGTCCGCTGCAAGCATTCGTGAAACCTATCTTGAACACACAGTGGCCATGATACGTCCCGAACGTGGCCGATCGCAAGACCTCAGTTTCTGCACTTCCTGTCGCGTCAACTCTCTTTACCGATGTCTCAACAGCACTCCTATCAAAGGTATCATTAGACAAACGTTTATGGACGCTCAGCATGGTTTTTCTCCGCATCCATAAACTCAATTAAAGCACGGCGCTTGTAAAAAATGTCTTACCTAGACACAATTTTGATGATTCACTACGGATCGGGTTGTTCGAAACTTGTTGTGCCTGTCTCGTAAGGGTGACTTTGATGGGTGCAGCATACTATTTTCGCGTAATTGTTATGAGAATGCTGAGAACGGAGAGAGTTAAGTGTTGTGTCAGGGAGTAGACTGCTCCTCTTAAATGGCACCAGACAAGCCGCCCAGCCTATCACCATCGGACGAATACTGACCTCTGTGACTCCACGAAAAACTATGGAGAGTTTGTAGATGAAGCCGGTAGGGAATGACTGGCATTGGTGCGAAGTACCCGGCGTCGTCCTTTCGTACAGTTGCTTGAGTGTGTTCCCTTCTGAAAACAAATCTAGTAGCTCAACTCTGAACTGCCTCTGGGTTTTCCTTTAAGCCGACCTGGTGGAGGTCCGAAATACTTGAGCAGTACTCAAGAATGGGTCGCACAAGTGTAGTATACGCAGTCTCGTTCATAGGTTCGCTACATATTCCTGTAAATATTCCGATAAATCAAGTTTTCTGATGCGCTCGTTGCATTTCGTGCCGTTTCGCAACGTCGCGCCTTATTTTAATCGACATAACTGAGTCAAGCGGCTTTCCAACGCTTCTGTATTCGAACATTAGAGGAGTGGCTACATACCCATCACCAATGATTTGCTCTTTTACGTCTACATCCGTACTCCACAACCACATTACGGTCTGTGACGGAGGGTACCTTGTGTACTTCTGGGAATGTACGCTCTCGAAATTTTAACGTTAAACCAGTCCGAGTTGCAGAACGCTTCTCTTGTATTATATGCCACTGTGATTAACGAAGCAGCTCCGTATGCACTCGCGCTTGCTAACTGACTCTATAACGAAACCCGCTGCTTTTCTTTGGATCTCCTCTGTTTGCTCTATCAATCCTGTCTGGTAGGGATCCTTGACTGACGAACAGTACACAAGCATTCGTCAAAAGATAGTTTTCTAAGCTACTTCCTTTATGGGAGGACTATAATTCGAGACTATTTTTACAATGAACCTGAGTTTAGCACCTGTTTTACCTGCGATTATTTTTGTGGTCGCTCCACTGTAAATAGATCCGTATGCATACTCCTAGATATGTTTGCCTGTTCATGCGCAATACTTTACACCCGTTTATGTAGAGGGTCTGTTGCCAATCCCTACACCAAACGTCGTTTCTCTGCAGGTTTCACTGTGTTTCGCTACTATTTTCTGGCGTCGTGACTTCCCTGTGTACAAGAGGATCATCCGCGAAGAGCCTCACGCAATTTCGAAAGTTTTCTACTGTGCCATTTGTATATATTAACAACAGTAATGGCCCCGTAAAGCTCCCATGGCGTACTCTCGAAGTTACTTTTATGTCTGAATATTTCTCTGCACTGCGAATGCTGTGTTCTGTTTGCTAAGACATTTCAGTAAAAACACACAACTACTGTGATATTCCGTAAGCTCGTATTCTGTTCGTTTGGTGGCAGTGCGGAAGGGTATCGAACACCTTCGGAAGTCAGGAAATACGACATCAGCCTGAGCGTCGGTGTCCACTGCTTTATGAGTCTTATGGACAAAGTTCAAGTTTCCTAAATCCTCCTATTGTCTCTCGAACTTTCCCTAGCATAACAGTGTCATCAGCAAAGTCCGAGATACACTATGTGATCAAAAGCATCCGGACGTCCCCAAAAACATATGTTTTTCATATTAGGTGCATTTTGGTACCGCTTACTGCCAGGTACTCTATATCAGTGACCTCAGTAGTCATTAGACATCGTCAGAGAGCAGAATGGGGCGCTCCGCTGAACTCACGGACTTCGAACGTGGTCAGGTGATTCCGTGTCACTTATGTCGTACGTCTGTACGTGATATTTCCACATTCCTAAAAATTCCTAGATCCACTGTTTCCGACGTGATATTGAAGTGGAAACGTGAAGGAACACGTACAGCACAAAAGCTTACAGGCCGACCTCGTCTGTTGACTGACAGAGACAGCCGACAGTTTAAGAGGGTCGTAATTTGTAATAGGCAGACGTCTACCCAGACCATCACACAGGAATTCCAGATTCCATCAGGATCCATTGCAAGTACTATAACAGTTAGGTGTGAGATGAGAAAACTAGGAATTCATGGTCGAGTGGCTGCTCATAAGCCAAACTTCACGCCGGTAAATGCCAATCGACGCCTCGCTTGGTGTAAGTAGCAGCGTAAACACTGGGCGACTGAACAGTAGAAAAACGTTGTGTGGAGTGAGGAATCACGGTGCACAATGTGGTGATCCGATGGCAGGGTGTGGGTATGGCGAATGCGCGGTGAACGTCATCTGCCAATGTGTGTAGTGCCAACAGTAAAATTCGGAGGCGATGGTGTTATGGTGTGGTCGTGTTTTTCATGGAGGGGGGCTTGCACTCCTTGATTGTTTTGAGTGGCACTAACACAGCACAGGCCTACATTGGTGTTTTAAGCACCTTCTTGCTTCCCACAGCTAAAGAGCAATTCGGGATGACAGTTGCATCTTTCAACACTATCGAGCACCTGTTCATAATGCACGGCCTGTGGCGGAGTGGTTACAGGACACTAACATCCCTGTAATGGACTGGCCTGCTCAGAGGCCTGACTTGAATCGTACAGTACATCTTTTGGATGTTTTGGAACGCCCCAGGCCTCATCGACCGACATAGATACCTCTTCTCAGTGCAGCACTCCGTGAAGAATGGGCTACCACTCCCCAAGAAACCTTCCTTCAACGCTGATTGGACGTATGCCTGTGAGAGTGGACGCTGTCATCAAGGCTAAGTAATGGTGGGGCAACGTCATGTTGAATTTCAGCATTACCGATGGTGGGCACCACGAACTTGTAAGTCATTTTCAGCCAGGTGTCTGGATACTTTTGATCACATCGTGTAGGTGTCCACTCAGACCGAAGGACAGTTTTTGTAGTGGGAAAACAGTAGCTGTCCTATGAAACTTGGGGGCACTACGGATATTGTCCTTGTCCCTGAAGAATAGGCGCTTCCAGCACAACGCACTAGTCTCTCTTACTCAAAGTATTCGAAGCAGTCACATAAACGTATTTGAGAACCTATTTCATAGATTGATGCTTTGCAGAAGGAATATAGAAACTGACTGTTTACTTGTATCCTTAGTATCTATTGTATTGTGCGCGAAAGGCGAGAGTTGTATTATGCATGAACGGTGCTTTCAAAATCCTTCCATATTGATATAGATAAGCTTTCCCGTTCGAGGAAACTCATTAAACTCCTAAGTCTGAAAATACTTTAGAATCCTGCAACAGACTGAAGATAACAACATCTGTTGCGTACTTCTGGGGTTGGGCGTGATCACATCAGCCTGTGACAGCGATCTCGATTGCGGATCGTTTGTTGGAAAACTCGTGTATTGATTTCTCTGTTCCCGTGAGTCTGTGGTGATAGCGGGCGACCATTTCATGTCAGTGCGATATTTGTCTCCTTGCACGTTACTTCCGACCACCTGTTGGCACGACCACACTGCTTCCTTTCCTTTGCCGGAGCACCCTGTTCGATAAGCTGTCGTTGCGGCCGGTCACGAAGCTAGAACCACCGCCAAGACTGCCCGCTGAGGTGCCGATGGCTGGAGAACCCGCAAGGCGGCCCTCGGTGTCTGGACAGGCGGTCCCTCAGATTCCAGCTGGCGTGCGTCACTTCCGTCCATAATGACAGCCACGCCCTTCGCTGGTTATTGCTTTTCAATTCTGCTGATGTCTCGGTGAGGAATGCCTCTGTCTTTCCGGCAAACAATCGTACATGTTACCTGCATTCTTTCATTTATGACCATTCTGACAAGTATTTGCAGCCATATATTAAGATTACTTCGGATTTATTGGGTACTTGTTTCTGCCTTGGTTATAGCGTCAGACGAATGTCATTTCGGTTGCACAATCAAGCTCACCAATTTAAACATATTTGTCTCAACTAACAAGTAAACCAAACCAAAGCATACATTTCGATTTTGATCGATTTTGAATATGTTGTAGTGAAGGACTTTGAATATGTTGTAGTGAAGACCAAAATAAGAGACACGTACTCTTTTTTTTTACACGCGTGCCCATCGGGCCATTAATGAGGTGAAACACCCTCTTGAGAAAAACTGAGTTTACTACTTCTGCATAAACACCGTTCAAGCGGTGATATATATAAAAAAGACCTTCAAATAAAAGTTCTGTGGATTTTAAAGTACGTTACAGCTGTGCAACCAGATATGTCGGAAAAGTCATTTTTTTCGAAATCACCTTCCCCTCACAATTTTTTCATTTCGACATTTGACCAATAGCAAAACGTATATCATCGTTAATACTAAATGCAAATCATATATATATATATATATATATATATATATATATATATATATATATTGTGCTGTATTTGAGTTTTCTTTTTACATTTGGTGTAACTTCTTTCAAGTTGTAACTTTTCAAATTTAATTACGTTGTGTTTCGAATTGTTTGTAAATTATTGGTGTAATTTTATTGCAAATACGTACAATAATGAGGTAGCGCAGAATTGTTCGGATCACACACCAAAAAAGTTGAATACATTTTCATTTTGCCCACCAACTACAAGCACAAATACATGCATCTTTGAAATACCACATCGCCACATGTGACTGAATTTGGTATTAATGATGATATAAATTTTGCTGTTAGTCAAATGTCGAAATAAAAAACAAAATACTGAGGGCCAGGGATTTTGAAAAAAATGACATTTTCGACAAATCTTGATGCGCCGTTTTAATGTACATTTAAAACGACAGAACGTTTATTTGAAGTTTTTTCTATATCCCTTGTCTTCTCAATGCTATGTATTCAGAAATATTAAACTTTTTAAGGGAGTTTTTCAGCCACTTAACGGCCGTATGAACACACATAAAAATATATATGTCTCTTATTTCGCTCTACACTACAACTTATTCAAAGCCGATCAAAATCGAAAAGCATCCGTTGGGAAGGATTGCTTGTAAGCACCTAGGGATCAGAATACTGAGAACAGTTTTAGTAGACGTCCTCACATTGGCAACATTGTGGAGTAGTCGTACGAAAAACTGCTTTCTGTTGACAGAATGCTTGCAAGGTGCAACAAATCTACTACAAGCACTTCATCTCCTATGCTTCTCAGTCCTCTTCTGGAGTACTGCTGCGAGTATTGGATCTTTACCCGATACGATCCATGTGGGATTCGAAAAACAAAGAAGCGCTTCTTCTAACCATATTGCTTGCTTATGGAGCGCCAACTCAGTTGAGCTACTGGATTCGTGATGTCCTCTCAGGAAGACCACACTTCGTAGTAATTGACGGAACGTCATTGAGTAAAACGGAAGTGCTATATGGCGTTCTCCAAGCAAATTTTATAGGCCCTATGCTATTCCTAACCCATACAAATACTTTAGGAGAGAATCTGAGCAACCGTCTTACTCTTTTTGCAGATGATCCTGTTATTTACCGCCTAGTAAAGTCATCAGACCGAGCGAGGTGTCGCAGCGGTTAGCACACTGGACTCGCATTCGGCAGGACGGCGGTTCAAACCCGCGTCCGGTCATCCCGATTTAGGTTTTCCGTGATTTCCCTAAATTGCTTCAGGCAAATGCCTGGGTGGTTCCCTTAAAAGGGCTTGGTCGAAATCCTTCCTTTTCCTTCCCTAATCCGATGGGATCGATGACCAGGCTGTTTAGTCCTCTCAAAAACATGGTTCAAATGTCTCTAAGCACTATGGGACTTAACTTCTGAGGTCATCAGTCCCCTAGAACTTAGAACTACTTAAATCTAACTAACCTAAGGACATCATACACATCCATGCCCGAGGCAGGATTCGAACCTGCGACCGTAGCGGTCGCGTGGTTTCGCTCGGCCACACCGGCCGGTTTTAGTCCCCTCCCCCAAGCCAACCAACCAACCAAAGGTCATCAGGAAACCAAAATTAACTGTAAAAAATTTAAACGATTGTGTATGCTGAGAAAAGTAATAATTGACCCTATACCATACTTCTGATTGCTAGAACCTTTGGAAGATGGAACAGATCCACTAACCAGACGCCTGTGCGTCCTCTGCTACAGCACTGCTTTGCGGTGTGGGATCCTTACGAGTTAGTATTGACGGAGGACATCAAAAAAGTTCAAAGAAGGGCATCTCGTATTGTGATAGCGTGAAATAGGGGGGAGAGTGTTTCGGATACGATACGCGATTTGGGGTGGCAATCATTAAAACAAAGGCTTTTTTCGTTGCAGCAAGATATTTTTACTAAATTTCAATCTCCAGCTATCTCCACCGACTGTAAAAATGTTTTGTTGATGCCCAACAACATAGGGTGAAATGACCATAATAATAATATAAGGCAACAAGAAAAGATCGAAGTGTTCGCTTTTTCTCGCTAGCTGTTCGAGAGTGGAACGGTAGATACAGTCTGAAGGTGGTTTGATGAACCATCTGCCAAGCGCTTAGGTACCCTGCAGAATAATCATGCAGATGTAAATATTATCGATGATTGTTCTTAATTCTTCTCGCTAGAAGGACAAATGTGGCTGAAACGCAAGCCCCTTTGCACCGATACCAGAACAGGCCATCTCAGAATAAGAACTTGTAAGAGCTAAGCTCAGCTGTCTTATCAGGGACGATGTGTGAAATCGCAAGGACTAATCTCGATTTTCTGACCAGGAAAGATGTTACTTTCGGCTGGAAACTACGTGCACATTTTTGTATATGGAAAAACCATGTAATCAGAATTGTCATAGGGAGCTAATTTTAGGAAATCTGACAGTACTCGTTTAATAATCTGCAAGGGTCTTGATATTACAGTTTATCTCTGAAAGATATCACTTAAACGATATGCACTACTCACGCATTATCTGCGTGATTTGTTTGCGTTCTACGAGCCACGTGGGGACTCTTTTGAGTCACCATTTCCACGGGCTTGACTACCGACTTAGGTGTCAAAGTAGGTGAGCCAGCGGTGAGCGGCTGGTATTCCTGGTTTAGATCTTCCGTCGATAAATTAATTTACTTGAGACAGTCACCAGAGTTGTTTATTGACAAAGAACACCAGAGAGTCCTCATTATTATTACATTAAGGTGTCGCTTCTCACTTGGCGGAGTGCTAAACTTAATGTTGAAACTAGACAAACGTAAACTATGCTTCACACTGAAGCAGCAGGAGAATCTTTATAAGGGAGCATTTACCTGCAAAATTGTTACTAAACATTACTCAAATGCCAAACATTTTGCAGACGTCGTACTGAAGGGAGAAAAAATTAGACTATGACCTGCAAATAAATGAAAACACCGCACGTCGCTTGGAAAGAAAAGGATGAACAACGCTTTCGTGAAACACTGTCCACCCAAAAATGTTTAATGAAATGTTTAGCTTTTTAGTTAAGGTGTTAGTTTTTGATATATTAGTACATATAGGAACGCTGCGTTCATACTTCAGCGGGTGTTGTGGTGCACAACATTATACATTTCTTTGTATTGAGTCTGTTGCTAGAGACAGAGAAGCGTGTTCCTGTGAATATTGAATCATAATAAACCTGATATCCATTGTCCACTGTTTGATATTTTCCACTGAGTCAGTCACTTACAGGTGTAGTAGGCCAATGCAAGTTTCCGATTATTTACGATTACTGGTCAAGTTTGCACCTAAATTCAAAATTTATGTTGCTTTATATCCACGTGGACGTCAGATCTAGATAAGGATTCGCACTTGGCAGGCTGCTCACAGTAAGACCTTTCAAGTCAATCGTTTTTGGGTTTTCTTTGAAGGGGTTGGGTTGTTTGGGCGAGGAGACCAAACAGCGAGGTCATCGGTCTCAAAAATGGTTCAAATGGCTCTGAGCACTATGGGACTTAACAGCTATGGTCATCAGTCCCCTAGAACTTAGAACTACTTAAACCTAACTAACCTAAGGACATCACACAACACCCAGCCATCACGAGGCAGAGAAAATCCCTGACCCCGTCGGGAATCGAACCCGGGAACCCGGGCGTGGGAAGCGAGAACGCTACCGCACGACCACGAGCTGCGGCCGTCATCGATCTCATCGGAATAGGGAAGGACGGGGAAGGAAATCGGCTGTACCCTTTCAAAAGAACCATCCCGGCATTTGCCTGGAGCGATTTAGGGAAATCACGGAAAACCTAAATCAGGATGGCCGGACCTAGGATTCAACCGTCGTCCTCCCGAATGCGAGCCCAGTGTGCTAACCACTGCGCCACCTCGCTCGGTTTTTCTTTGATTTCTTTAAAATCACTTTTGGAAAATTTATCCCAACACATAGGTAATTCTTTCCTCCTTCCTTAAGAACCTATATTAAACTAAATATCATCCGAACATGCAATAAAGGCCTAACGGTACCGACCGGCCGCCGTGTCATCCTCATCCACATGCGTCATTGGATGCGGATATGGAGGTGCATGTGGTCAGCACATCTCTCTCCCGGCCGTATGTCAGTTTACAAGACCGGAGCCGCTATTTCTCAATCAAGTAGCTCCTCACTTTGTCGCAGAAGGGCTGATTGCACGCCACTTGCCTACAGCGCTGGGCAGACCGGATGGTCGTCACCCATCCGAGGGCTAGCCCAGCCCGACAGCGCTTCGGTTACCTGACGGGAAACGACGTTTCCACTGCGGCAAGGCCGTTGGTTTACGAACCTGTACTTCGTCCCTAAATCCAACGAGACGGGCTATGCACTTTGATCACAGTCATTTTCGAAGTGGACATGGAATCTAAGACGAGGTGAAACTTGATCAGTTACACGTACGCCGAGGGCAGCCAGTGGCAAAAAAACTGAGGATCTAATGATGAAATCTCTCACCATACAGCCTTCAAATCGTGTAGTCAAGCAGTGTACTAAGTCAATTTCTGGTTGTAACACTAGGCAAGCACAGTTTATTCATGATTTTCCTGTATATTCTCTCTCTCTCTCTCTCTCTCTCTCTCTACCTCCCACCCCCCCTCTCTCTCTACCTCCCCCCCTCTCTCTCTCTCTCCCGATACCCCCTTCTTTCCCTCCCTCCCTCTCTCTCTCTCTCTCTCTCTCTCTCTCTCTCTCTCTCTCCCTCCCTCCCTCCCTCCCTCCCTCCCCCCTCTCTCTCCCTCTCCAATAGGAATTCAACCTTTTAATCCTATACAAATTCCATTACTTAATACAGCTATTCTTTTAGCCCCCCTTTCTCTCCCTCTCTCTCACACTCTATCTCTCTCTCTCTCTCTCTTTCTCTCTCCTCTTCTCTCCTCCCTCTTCCACTCCCTATCCCCCCCTTTCCCCCTTTCCCTCACACACACACACACACACACACACACACACACACACACACACACACACACACTTCAGCTGTTACTGTCGCTAGTGCAACACTAGTTACGAGCTACACTCTACAGAGACCTTTAGCATACGAGACCAGCTGTGAGGCGCCTGGCCGGCGGCCCGAGTCACTGTAGGCTAATGGCCTGAGGAATTCTCGATGAGTCACGCCGTGGAGCCGCCACTAATCCTCGAATATCTGAGCCCACAAATCTGGGTCAATTGATGTCAAAGACTTTCAGAATGCGCCGCGTTGCATGCCGGACGACGACGCCGCCTGCCTGCCCTGACAATTGCTACAGGCGGTCACGCGCACGCGCAGTGGAAGGTGCGCGGAACCGCTTGTGGAAGTTTCACACTCACCAGCGTCCACAGAGAGGTGAAAAGTGTGGGCGTTCATCTCCTCTTGGAATTTCGAGGACAGACTTTATACATATTATAGAATTCTCGCTTCTTTATAGAAATAATTGTCAGCATATGTAAAGTCTCCTACAGCAACGGGAAATCTCCCAGCTTTAAATATCGCAATATAACATGGATTTGTTAGGCTCTCCACGAGAAATCGTTTCTTTTGGGTCGGAGATGATTTCATTACTGTAATAATGGCAAGTTGGATACGAACCTTTGCAGAATATTGCCGAAATAGTCCCTCTGACCACATTGTACAGAACTTGTCGAGCTGCAGAGACGGACCGCTCCAGCATCATGGTGCCAGGATTCTGGCGCCATTTTCCAGCATAAAATAAACATGGCGGCAATATGATATCTTCACTCTGCAGTGGAGTGCTCGTTGATATGAAACTTCCTGGTAGATTAACACTGTATACCGGCCGGCCGAAGTGGCCGAAAGGTTCTAGGCGCTACAGTCTGGAACCGCGCGACCGCTACGGTCGCAGGTTCAAATCCTCCCTCGGGCATGGATGTGTGTGATGTCCTTAGGTTAGTTAGGTTTAAGTAGTTCTAAGTTCAAGGGCACTGATGACCACAGAAGTTTAGTCCCATAGTGCTCAGAGCCATTTGAACCAACACTGTATACCAGTCCCAGACTCAAATTCCGGACTTTAGCCTTTCAGTGGGAAGTGCTCTACCGACTGAACTACTCAAGCACGACTGACGACCCGACCTCACAGCTGTACTTCCGCCAGTTCCAGTTTGAAAGGTACACGCGGAAGTACAGCTGTGAGGTCGGGTCGTCAGTCGTGCTTGAGTAGCTCAGTTGGTAGAGCACTTGCTCGCGAAAGGGAACTTCCCGAGTTCGAGTCTGGGTCTAGTACGCAGTTTTAATGTAACAGAAAGTTTTATGGTGGCAGTATATTGCTCGACACCTATCCCTAAGTTTCACATTGACCCTTCTTTCCCCAGCTGCACAAATTAATCGCAACAGTCGTTTACCAGAGAACCAACAGACTCTTCTCTAGGAACTGTAACATACTTTATCATGGGGCGAAACTCGACACTATATGCAGTTGCAGAGTCACGAATTCTAGACACCATGTGGCAACACCAGACTATAACCTGTCCTACTGTGGAGACTGTAACTGTATTGTTTCTGTTGTGACTTGGCAAGACAGCCAAGCCACTATGATTGGTAGCCGAAAGGCACGCGTTAAGCTCACGCAGGCTGGCGTGAGGTCTGGAACATTTAAGGAAGTTAGGCTTTAGCAGAAAAGGTCGTAGCTGTTGGAATACTTAACTTTAATCCATAATTGGTGAACATCGGTCTGACGGTACATGCATCACAAGATAAATAGCAAAGGATAATGGCGCCTTGCTAGGTCGTAGCAATTGACGTAGCTGAAGGCTATGCTAACTATCGTCTCGGCAAATGAGAGCGTCATTTGTCAGTGAACTATCGCTAGCAAAGTCGGCTGTACAACTGGGGCGAGTGCTAGGAAGTGTCTCTAGACCTGCCGTGTGGCGGCGCTCGGTCTGCAATTACTAATAGTGGCGACACGCGGGTCCGACGTATACTAACGGACCGCGGCCGATTTAAAGGCTACCACCTAGTAAGTGTGATGTCTGGCGGTGACACCACAGTTTCTGTCTTGGGCTGTGAAGAGTCGGTTTTATTGGCAAACTTCCCCTCCCGCCGGAAGTTCGAGTCCTCCCTCGGGCATGGGTGTGTGTGTGTGTGTGTGTGTGTGTGTGTGTGTGTGTTTGTGTGTGTGTGTGTGTGTGTGTGTTGTTCTTAGGATAAGTTACTTTAAATAGTGTGTAAGTCTAGGGACCGATGACCTAAGCAGTTCGGTCCCTTAGTAATTCACACACATTTGAACATTTTATTGGCAAACTTCAGAGTTAGTTTCTCGTGTTCGGATGCTGGCCGAGAATTAAATTTTACGTAGGTAATCAGAACAGAGTCATCTAAAACACATATTTATCAGTTCTACTCGTAATTACGCCAGTTAACATTTAAAGAATAACAGTAAAATATTGATATATATACATGAACATAATCAGACTAAAATTTTGCAGGAAAGTAATAGAACGACACTTTAATAAACATTTTTAAAAACTGTATTTCTTTCAGCAGTATAAAGAAATGAGTTAGCATCGGTCTGGTAGAGCACTCGCATTGAAAACATCTCCTCTGGGACAAACAGAGTGCCACACACAACTAGTTCATGATTTAGCAACAGTATCGACAGATCACGTTCTACAAAAGCGAAAATAACTGATATGACTTCTTCGGGTTTTTCTTATACTTTTTTTTTATATTGAGCCACTACCCAAACTTGAAGCACGTCTGAAGCTATATCTTTCACTGGAAGATAGCGTTCGTTATCGCATCTGATTAGGCACTGAGTTATATAAACGTCAAACACCGTTATTATGGGCTGGATTTTGAACTTTAATTCACATTCTGTAATCTTTAAGTTTTTAATGGAGATGTAACAGCACATTATTGGTTAAGAACACTTTTTTGGTCATACATTTATTTTCCCTCTGTTTATCTTTCTATAAAGGAGTATACGTGTCTCTTTATCACCGTCTTTTTAAGCAGAAAGTTGGTAAGTAATTTTGGATTTGTGCTGTATAATTTTCTTAAGATTAAAATACGTTGGGACTACAAGAAACCACATTGAATTTAAATTTCTTTCCAAAAATAGAGAAATTCACGCAGAAATTTGCTTGGATGTTTTATTTAATTTTTTATATTTGCTGCCATTTACAAATGATCTGCCACCTAGTTACTACGTCAGGTCGTGTTTTCACTATATTAAATTGTACATACGCAAGATATGAGGCGTATACGACTCCTCCTTATCTTAACAAAGTTTAACAATCTTGCAACCTTCAATACTCGTAAAGTTTAAACTAATTAGGAAACGGAAATACTTACAATTAACAATGTATGTATAAGGAAGATAAAATAATGAAAATAGAAGAGAGTTTAGATTTATGGAACATCACCACCAGTGCTGTCCAAAAGGGAGTGCCCCAGAAGGACATTGAGGTTCTCGCTCCTGGGCAATCACCTTCCGATCTGCTACTACTGCCATCCGAAAGCAGTGCATCAGTAATACTTTGAGCCTGTCGCCCTCAGATGGCGTGATTATACATCTACGTTAGTTTGCTTTACACAGCTGCGTGTTCTGTCGCCTATTTCTACTTTTCTCTTAGAATGTGATATTAATGTGTCATGAACACTTGTTTTCGTGACACCTCGGTGACTATACATTAAATCCTTATTCTATGTTTGTCTGTCTTCGTTTGTGCCGCTGTTATCTGTCACCGCTTCTCCTGTATTGTCTGCGGAATCATTTGTCGCCCGTGTTCGTTGCTGCCTGTTCTCCCGTCGCTACAAGTACTTTAGATACTTTGTCTGCACAGTCTTTGATATCGGTCCACGGGGTCTGATCTCTAAGTGAATCTCTTACATCGTCGTGTGAGTGCGCTAGTCGTCTTCCATGCGACCAACGGTCACAGTGCGTATAAAAGTACATGTTCTGGGGTCCCTCTCTCTCTCCACAGGTACAACCCGCCTTCTGTCGGAAATTTACACACGACAAACGAGCGGTGTATGGCCCGTAGTCGGTTAAAAAATGAAACGTGCCCCGGCTGGGATTAACATGCAGCACCCTCCGTCAGCTCCTGATGTTGGGGGAGTATGCATATACGCTACGGGTCTTTTCCCAGTTGCCCCACTCCCTTTGCCACAAATTCACTCTCCGGGTCTTGAGCTCTCTCGAGGTCCGTATTACCTCCCCAAGAGGTTCAAATGGTTCAAATGGCTCTGAGCACTATGGGACTTAACTTCTGAGGTCATCAGTCCCCTAGAACTTAGAACTACTTAAACCTATCTAACCTAAGGACATCACACACACCCATGCCCGAGGAAGGATTCGAACCTGCGACGTAGCGGTCGCGCGGTTCCAGACTGTAGCGCCTAGAACCACTCGGCCACTCCGGCCGGCCTCCAAGAGGTCTCTGACTGTGATCTGCCCGTTTTCAGCCAATATGTTACCGCGCGATACTTAGTAGTTACGTCTATCGGGTATATCCCGAGCTCCACGCACAGTGCCTCCACCGATGTGGTGGCGAAAGCCCCCGATAGCTCAGGAGCACACACTCCTGTGTCCGCGCCTTACTACCATGCTATGAGCCGCCATGCAGAGCCAACGTATCCACACGCTGGCAGCAAAACATATTGTTGACTCTAAGAGAGCACAGTGGTAGGTTAGTATTATAGTCATGGGTAATCGGTAGTTCATTGTGTTGATCTTGACAAGCGTATGCAGTAACTTGCACACCATTTCTACAGCTATTTTTATGTGCTGATTAAAGTTTAATTTCTGGTCCAGGAATACTCCCAAATATCTCGTAACGCTGTTTCTTTTTATTCTTTTTCCATCTAGTTTAATTTTATGATACCTTTTTAACTTTCCTTTGAGCATAATGCAGAAGGTTTTATTTGCCGCAATGGTGAGTTCATGTGTAGCACCCCAATTGCTCATGGTTTGTAGTAATGCTGATGTTTTCACTTCGCCCGCCGGGGTGGCCGAGCGGTTGTAGGCGCTTCAGTCTGGAACCGCGCGACCGCTACGGTCGCAGGTTCGAATCCTGCCTCGGGCATGGATGTGTGTGATGTCCTTAGGTTGGTTAGGTTTAAGTAGTTCTAAGTTCTAGGGGACTGATGACCTCAGAAGTTGAGTCCCATAGTGCTCTGAGCCATTTGAACCATTTTTTGTTTTCGCTTCAAGGTGTTCTCTCGAGTTGGCCGTTATCACAAGGATGAGGTCGTCAGCATATGTGACTAATCCTTCTGTGCGTTCGTCGCCTTCCATTGATGTTGCAGGGTTTCAATATTAATGTTGCAGAAAACGGGTCCTCTAATCGGCCCCTGAGGGCACCCACTTAGTGATTTTTCTGAACACCTTGCGATCTCCCGCTCGCAATTCTGCGACTCTGTTCTTGTAATAGTCACGACGACTGTTGCAGAGAGGCAGCTGGGAGCTGCAGGTCTCAAAGGCGAGCAAATATCGCGGTTATTTTCCGTTCTGTTCATTATCTAGCCGCGCGGGACTAGCCGAGCGGTCTTAGGCGCTGCAGTCACGGACTGTGCGGCTGGTTCCGGCGGAGGTTCGAGTCCTCCCTCGGGCATGGATGTGTGTGTTTGTCCTTAGGATAATTTAGGTTAAGTAGTGTGTAAGCTTAGGGACTGATGACCTTAGCAGTTAAGTCCCATAAGATTTCACACATATTTGAACTTTTTTTTCACTATTCTAATAGCCTGATTAACCACGTCACCTTTCGACTTTCCGGGTGTAAATTCAGACTGATTTGGGTCTATGCCAGTAAGCTCTCTGTATGCCTGAGGGCGACGACACAGTAGTCGCTGTTGAGTGAATTTAGAAGGCAGATCTATCGATAAGATTCGGTTTCTGACAAAATCGCATCCACGGATAATTTATCATAACTGTGTTTGGCACTTTCCAGGGTGCAGGCACTTGTCCCAGCCGGAGGGCGTCATTTAAGTTTCGTCAGGGGTGGGTGATTGCGGAGCGACCGGCTGTAGCACTTCTGAATGTATTCCGTCACGGCCGGATGCCTTCCTCCTCTTCATCCTCTTAATGGCTGAAGCGACTTCTTGTGCAAAGTTTTTCCAGCTGTGCTCGTAATTGTGTGTGTTCAGGTTCGTCAGTCTGTGGATCGTTGTCAGTCAGCAGCTTATACAGCAAAAATTTCGCAGTGTGTCTTTATTCCTGTGTCATTTCACCATTGTCCTGTCGTAATGTTGAGAATACTGGCGGCGTTTTTGTTCCGTCAGCAGGAGTTTATGTGGGTCATCCCAGTCATTATGTTCCAATTGTCTGTCCACGTAATCCTACCAGTCGTTCTTTTTAGCTCGGAACAGCTTCCTTATACTGCGCTTTAGACTGCCTAAACTGCTCACGTATGACTTGTCGGTCTCTAGCCGCCACATCACGTTGGTACAACTTAAAGTTTGCCTCTGAAGACCTTCTTTAGTCTAGCTTTTTCCCCATTCTACGGTATTCTGTCTCTGGGTGTAACGGTAGTGACTGGGTTAGTAGCGTTCTTTACACGTGTTAGTAAGTCAGTCAGTACACGTGTCCTCTGGTCTACCACTTCGTGTAGCGGGAAGGAGGATATTACGTCACGAAGCTTCTCCCTGTCCTCCTTGCGCAAGTTAGGGAGTCGTTCGGATGCGCGTCAGAACCAATTTCTATCAGGATCACATTGCGGTCGGTGCGAGAGATACAGTCCGCAACTTCCCAATGTTGTATGAGATGTGTAGCTCCGTTATCTGTTACTATAGAGTCTGTGTTGCTGCGAGCACCCGCTCTATTTGAAAATGTGTGCGGTTGTTCATTCTGGATTATTAAGAATAGGTCGCGTTCGTGAAGTGTGTCTTCAACTGTTCGTCCCCTTTCGTCAGTTGCTTCTGCGTGCCATAGTGTTGAACGGGCGTTTATATCTGCTGTTAAAGTCTTTCGTTTTTCGAGAATTGTGCAGTGTGTCTAAGGCGCTGCAGTCATGGACTGTGCGGCTGATCCCGGCGGACGTTCGAGTCCTCCCTCGGGCATGGGTGTGTGTTTGTCCTTAGGATGATTTAGGTTAAGTAGTGTGTAAGCTTAGGGACTGATGACCTTAGCAGTTAAGTCCAATAAGATTTGACACTCGTTTTTTTTTTTTGCAGTCTGTCTGATCGAGTTCAAATGAAACTTCCTGGCAGATTAAAACTGTGTGCCCGACCGAGACTCGAACTCGGGACCTGTGCCTTTCGCGGGCAAGTGCTCTACCATCTGAGCTACTGAAGCACGACTCACGTCCGGTACTCACAGCCTTACTTCTGCCAGTACCTCGTCTCCTACCTTCTAAACATTACAGAAGCTCTCCTGCGAAACTTGCAGAACTAGCACTCCTGAAAGAAAGGATATTGCGGAGACATGGCTTAGCCACAGCCTGGGGGATGTTTCCAGAATGAGATTTTCACTCTGCAGCGGAGTGTGCGCTGATATGAAACTTCCTGGCAGATTAAAACTGTGTGCCCGACCAAGACTCGAACTCAAATGGTTCTGAGCACTATGGAACTTAACTTCTGAGGTCATCAGTCCTCTAGAACTTAGAACTAGTTAAACCTAACTAAGGACATCACACACATCCATGCCCGAGGCAGGATTCGAACCTGCGACCGTAGCAGTCTCGCGGTTCCAGACTGCAGCGCTCGGATCGAGTCTGTGTACGGTTCTATGTCATGTGAGTATTGAGCATAGACAGTGGCAATCATTCGCGTGTCCGTACCACTTACGACCTCTACTGTAGTGATGTATTCAGTACCTAACTGTGCAAAGTGTGTGGCTGTATAGTTACCGTTTAAGATTAGGAAGGATGCCTTGCGGCTGTCCCCAGGGCTTAGTATCCTAGCAGTTGATTCAAAACAATTTACCTGGCCATCCAGTTTGTAGGGCAGTTAAGGCACACCACGCTCAAATGTACCTCTTTCATTTAGTGAGCTCCGCACTCACAAAAGTACTCCGATTCTTAGCGTACATGTAGCTATGCACTCAGTATTTCAAGAGGATGAGGTACACTCGTCCGTGCACCCTCACAAGGTGCCTGTATACCTTATCTCTGTTGAGTTCTTCCGCGCGCCTTTTGCAAGCGTCAAGCTTGAGTTCACGAAGCGTGCTTGGGCCTGTCAGTAAATTTTCGATTAGTAATATTATACTGTCTGTTTACTCTTTTACAGCGTAGCAGATTATGTTCCCTCTGGGATGTGCTAGCTGTGTTAAGAGCCGTTGTGCCGTCTGAAATATTTTTTTGGGCTCTAGACTACTTAATCCCACATTCATTTCTGTATTATTTTAAATACTGTTGCTCCAGTTGTCTGTTGGTCGCTTCCGTTGAGCCGTTACCTGAAGCGCTGAAGGCATTTGACTGGCTGTAGAAGGCCTCCTTAACGTGGCATCAGGGCACCACCAGGGATTTTAGGAAGCAGTGTGTTTGGCGTCGTCCGGCAGTGAGAGTTTAACAGCTCCTGCTAAGACACTACGTACAGCCACGGGAAGAGGAGCACTCTGGGTGGTGACATGGGCCTTTGGCTACATCTGTTGCAGCCGTGTGGCTATTTGGCGCTTTGCTGCAAGAAGCACGGGACACTGAGGGAGGGGGGGGGGGTAGGTTGGAGCAGGAGACACTTTGGGTGTCGTACTCATCCTGACTTGAATGTGGTGCTCTCTTGTGGTATTTAATTGTTTGCTGTAAGAAGTAAGGGACAGGAGGGGGCGAGGCACTTCGGGTGATATCGTCGCCATGACTTGGATTTGAATCAGTGATAACAATCGCAGAGGTTGAAGCCTGAAGCATTGGGGAGGAAGTAGGCCTATTACCGATTCTGTCCTCACCCTATCCGGCTCCTAGTGAGACAAACGTAACTGCCTTGACATATGATCTGCGCGGCATTCCCGCAACATGTGCAGCCGTTTCGAAGGAAATTTCAACCAGTAAGCTGTAAATAACTGTTCATTTATTTCACACAGTCATGATTTCGGCTTTATAGTCGTTATCAAGTGCAAGCTGAAATGTCACAAAAATGTCCGTCTCCTTAAATGACAGAAGCAAGTTATACACTGAGGCGAAAAAGTTGCGAGATACCACGTAACATCGTGTCTGATCTTCTTTCTCCCCTAATGCAGCAATTCGAAATGGCAAGGACTCAACTAATGGTTGGAAGTCCCATGCAGAAATACTGAGCTATGCAGCCTCTATAGCCGTCCATAATTGCGAAAATGTTGCCAGTGCAGTATTTTGTGGACAAACTGATCTCTCGGTTACGTCCCATAAATGTTCGATGGGATTCATGTCGAGCGATGCGGGTGGCCAAAAAAATGGCTCTGAGCACTATGGGACTTAACATCTGAGGTCATCAGTCCCCTCGACTTAGAACTACTTAAACCTAACTAACCTAAGGACATCACACACATCCATGCCCGAGGCAGCAGCAGCGCGGTTCCGGACTGAAGCACCTAGAACCGCTCGGCCACAGAGCCAAAACATTCGCCAGAATTGTCCAGAATGTTCTTCAGACAAATCGCGAACAGATTAAAACTGTGTGCCCGACCGAGACTCGAACTCGGGACCTTTGCCTTTCGCGGGCAAGTGCTCTACCAACTGAGCTACCGAAGCACGACTCACGCCCGGTACTCACAGCTTTACTTCTGCCAGTACCTCGTCTCCTACCTTCCAAACTTTACAGAAGCTCTCCTGCGAACCTTGCAGAACTAGCACTCCTGAAAGAAAGGATATTGCGGAGACATGGCTTAGCCGCAGCCTGGGGGATGTTTCCAGAATGAGATATTCACTCTGCAGCGGAGTGTGCGCTGATATGAAACTTCCTTCGGTAGCTCAGTTGGTAGAGCACTTGCCCGCGAAAGGCAAAGGTGCCGAGTTCGAGTCTCGGTCGGGCACACAGTTTTAATCTGCCAGGAAGTTTCATATCAGCGCACACTCCACTGCAGAGTGAAAATCTCATTCTGGAAACATCCCCCAGGCTGTGGCTAAGCCATGTCTCCGCAATATCCTTTCTTTCAGGAGTGCTAGTTCTGCAAGGTTCGCAGGAGAGCTTCTGTAAAGTTTGGAAGGTAGGAGACGAGGTACTGGCAGAAGTAAAGCTGTGAGTACCGGGCGTGAGTCGTGCTTCGGTAGCTCAGTTGGTAGAGCACTTGCCCGCGAAAGGCAAAGGTCCCGAGTTCGAGTCTCGGTCGGGCACACAGTTTTAATCTGCCAGGAAGTTTCATATCAGCGCACACTCCGCTGCAGAGTGAAAATCACATTCTGGAAATCGCGAACAATTGTGGCTTCGCTTTTTGGGGAAATAACGCCAATGAATGGCTGCAAATGGTCTCGAAGTAGTCGAAAGTAACCACTTCCATGTAAACACAGCCCACACCATTATGGAACCCCACCAGCTTTCACAGTGCCTTGTTCAGAACTTTAGTCCATGGTTTCGTGGGGTCTGAGCCACACTCGAACCCTATCGTCAGCCCTTACAAACTGAAATCCGGACTCATTCGGACCCGGTTTTCCAGTGTCCAGGACCCAACCAATATGGTCGCTAACACAGGAGAGGCGCTGCAGGCGATGCCGTGCTGTCAGCAGAGGCTCTCGTGTCGGTCATCTGCTGCCAAAGGCCATCAACGCGAGTTTCTCGTCGTACATTCAACATTGATTTCTGAGTTATTTTACGCAGTGTTGCTTGTTTATTAGCATTTACAACTCTACGTAAATGCCGCTGCTCTCGGTCGTTAAGTGAAGGCCGTCGGCCACTGCGTTGTCCGTGGTGAGAGGTAATGTCTGAAATTTGATATTCTTGACACACTCTTGACGCTGTGGATCTCGGAATATTGGATTTCCTAACGATATTCGAAATGGAATGTTCCATGTCTAGCTCCAACCACCACTGCGCTCTCAAACTCTTTTAATTCCCGTCGTGCGGCCGTAATCTCATTGGAAACTTCTTCACACGAATCGCCTCAGTTCAAATGACAGCTCCGCTAATGCACTGCCTTTTTATACCTTGTCTATGTGATACTACCGCCATTTGCTTATGTGCATATCGCTATCCCATGACTTAAGTTACCCTCAGTGTATGTCTGAAGAACGACTGAACAGTTAGCACTGAATATTCTTCTGTTTATACATATATTTATATAGCTAAGACTCCTTCGAAGACTGCTGTAAAATTATTATATGCAATATTAAATATCTATTCGGAGAATGTCTAACAATTACGTTGACTTAAACATATTTTCATGGCATTACCGAGGTTGCACAACTCACTAACTCACTCATAAACGCAAGTTGTTGTCTCCAAATGAATACAGAAATAGCATGCTTTTCTTTTGTCTCAGGGTTAAAACAGTGAAGTTACTCTGTGCCCAGTTTTCGTTTGACGCAGAACCTAATGTTTTCTCACGGTGAAAGTGGAATGAACAATAATAAAACTATTTTGTTTTCATTGCACTAATTTTTACATTTTTTTTTTCTTGTGTCGCCTGAACTACAGCACAAAACATTCCGAAAATCACTCATCCTCTAATGGAGCACATTTGCAGTTGTGTACTTTGCATCAGTTTTTTTTTCTTCTTACATCCTCCATAGTGTTACAAAATAAAGCTGCGTTATAGACCATCCGATCCCGGCAATCTGTCATTTCGCCTTGCCGGTGCTACTTCACCATAGCAAGGTCATGTACCCCTATTCCGTACTAACAATAAATTGCGACTAGCCTTACAAAAAATGGTTCAAATGGCTCTGAGCACTATGGGACTTAACTACTGAGGTCATCAGTCCCCTAGAACTTAGAACTACTTAAACCTAACCAACCTAAGGACATCACACACATCCATGCCCGAGGCAGGATTCGAACCTGCGACCGTAGCGGTCGCGCGGTTCTAGACTGTAGCGCCTAGAACCGCTCGGCCACTCTGGCCGGCACTAGCCTTACACTCGTGAATACTTCAGTAAGAGAGAACAAGTCGATGAGTATGAAGCGAGTGCTGTATCACAGCCCTCAGGCTCTTCATACTCGCAGCATTACATCGGGAGCGAAGGTAGAACCTTAGCACTGATGTAACAGGGGCGCCTTAAATTTGGAAGCATGCAACCCGAACGTTAGACGCAATCGCTCCGATTCTTATCTCTGGTAGTTGCTTGCATGTGGGCCATTCAGCCGTTCATGATTTGTTGCAGAAGATATTCCGTTTCTGGCATGGGATACAGACTACTTCAGCCTCTTTTCTTTTGCAATCCAGACTCTTGATAGCCCTTCACCCCACGTGTGTTTCACACTATGTCAGTTTCTGTGCAGTGTTCCTTCGTGTGGTCAAGGTAACAGCACCTAAAACACTATGGGACGGAAACACACTCTTTAACTCTCAGTGAACGGAAACCAATATAAATATTGGCTTTGTCCAGTAGCATGGCACGCATCTGTTGTCTGACTTTGATGACGAAATTTACTGTTCGCCTTCCTCTAGGGTCAGTACTGAAACGAAATTTGACTTCCGATTCGAATTTCTTTCTGCCTTTCTCGTCATCCTCTCACTTTTTGAAAAAAATAATCAGCATGGCTGTAGAGTACTTTTTATTAAAGCCACGTTCGGTTTCGCGCTACTAGAAGACGCATCCTCGGGTGATCTGTACAAATAATAAAGAACAAATTCTTTTAGAAAGAATCCTTAATAATGGCGTGAAGAACAAAGGGATAATGAAAAGTAGTATTATAGAGCTGTACTTGAAGAGTATTCACAAAGGTTCTTTTTACTAGGTCGTCGCCGAAAGATAACTGTAACTGCCTTAGAGCCATTCCCCATTATTCGCGCCATATTGCAAATAGTGCGCTAAAAGCGGTAGTCCTTATTTAAAACGATGCGGGTAGCAGAATCTATAAAAATAAAATCTGGATAAAAACGAAATGGGCCAAGTCAAGAAGTACACTATCAATGCATCGAGACAATACCGAGCAATGTGGCGTAGTGGTTAACACACTGGACTCGCATTCGGGAGGACGACGGTTCAAACCCGCATCCGCTCATCCTGTTTTAGGTTTTCCGTAATTTCCGTAAATCGCTTCAGGCAAACACCGTGCTGATTCTTTTGAAAGGGCACGGCCGATTTCTTTCCCCATTCTTTCCTAATCCTAATATGTACTCCTTCTCTAATGACTTCGTTGTCAACGGGATGTTAAACAATAATCTCTTCCTCCTCCTCCGTGACGGGTGGTGACGGGGGGGGGGGGGGGATGTCTATATGCTGAAGCACTGAAAAAATACATGTAAAAAGATTGATTCCCATTTGTAAAAATAGTGAAAGTGGGCAATTAAAATGCAGCATGTCAATCAAATATAAATTCACTCTCTCAAATATAAAATTTATAAAATACTGAAAGTGGCTAGTTAAAATGTAAAATATTAATAAAGCTGGAGTGGTAGTACAAATTCTCTCTTTCACAGCAATGCCATATTAGTGGACAAACGTAAAGGGTTAATCTGGAAAACTTGTGATAATAAAATCGTGGGCTATAGGGGTAATGCCTATCTGCTTAGACGGTCTAAATTTGCCAAGAGCCTTGTCTCGCCGATCTGTCTGCACATTCAACGCAGAATCAGTAAATCTCTTTAGAGCGCGATGAATCTCAACTTCTTTTAAAATATTAAGCATACTCCCTTTGCTCTCTAAATGTAGTACCTGCATATTCTTTCGGATGTCGGTGATAAGATGACCAGTCTCACGCAAATGCGCGCTTTGTGACTACCTTGAGCTGGAATCATTGATGTGTTTTCTAAATCGATTTAAAATAACATCCCCTCACTGCCTGGATACGTCTGTTATCATTAAAACTGTTATAGAGTTATTTAGATGCAGCAGCGAAGTTAGTAACAGATCATGCTGCTGCTGCCTATGTCGGCAGAGAGATACAAGTTAGTGTCAAGTGTGAGGAAAGACTAAGTGCAGTCTGAGGAACTGTAATCTCCTAATGCTTTCGACCTATGGTGAAATTATAATCCTTTATGAAGCCTGGTTTGTAGACGGCGTTTAGGTGTTATGGGTGCAAATGAAAGGGGTGAGCAGAGGGTAATAAAACAAGCGAAGAATTCTGATAAACATGGGTACGGAAACAAATGCTCTTCCCGATACGACTTATTACGACTGAGTACAGGAACACCCTATATCAGATTCACTGAGGATCCAAACTGCAGATAAATATTTCAGGACGAACACTTTCCGACAAGCGTTCCACATATATACGACATTCGAGCGCCTCCGTTATTCTGATTACGATGTAAAAGTGTAGTGAACTTGTACTCTAAAATCCATGAGGTTTGAGTATTTCTTAATTACTACACTGTGAAACAATATCTACTGCAAGCTTTCCATAGTTTAGTACGAGGTAGTATGGATCAAAGCAAGAAAAAATTGTCTTATAAATATGGTTTTCTTTAATTTACGTCTATGGTCACAATCTTTTTTGTTTAACAGATTACCGGTTTCGGTCTTTATTGACCATCATCAGATCTGTTTCATTAAAGACCGAAACCGGTAATCTGTTAAACAAAAAAGACTGTGACCATAGACGTAAATTAAAGGAAACTTATTACATATACGGGTCACTGTGTTTTTTCGCGACGATGTCGCAGCTTGTGATTATAAATATGGGCTCTAAAATACTATGAGCACTCGCTCCGTAGACGAGATGTGTTTCACGGCAGCGAAGATGAACAAGTGCTCGTAGCTCCTATGGCATGGGTTGTAGAGTCCATGTTTATTAGAAAGTTTTACTACGAATGATTGTTCCTGTCATATCCCTTAGTACTGATCCTTCTTCCTGGGCCATCGTTTATGTCACTATATCGTTCGTCTTTGCAGGGGTGCGAGCTTTAAACTGGGGCAATATCCCTCGATTCCTCGGTCGTGAAGGAACGTTTGAAAACAGAGTTAAGTATTTCTGCTTTTGCTTTGCTACCCTTCATTTCATTTCCCGTCTCGTCTATGAGTGTATGGACACCAAGTTTTGGCAGTACAAAGAGCATTTACAAATGGTGAGAATTGCTTTTTTTTGTGAGAGGTCTTTTGATAATACTCTGTCCTTGTAGTCCCTGAAGATAACGGGGAACCCGACTGTGCTAATGCGAGTCCGTTGCGTTAACGAATATGCCACAATGTAGGTGCAGGAATCCAGATTTAAGTCCTTTTCTGGAAAACAGTTCTAAAGTATCTCGTATGATCAACACAGCATTTAGTGCACATAAGTGTTATATATATGAGCGTTATATATATGAGCGAGGTTTCTACGGCTGCCGCCGCCTCTCGCATCCAAATCTCCATCGTTCACGGTCATTCCAGTCTCCTTCATTAAGACCCCTCCCCGCCATTGCTTCGTTGACGTCGTCTTTCCAGCATCTCGCAGGTCTACCGCGCTTTCTTCTGTGATGTGGAGTCCTTTAGCATACCCGTTTTGACCATCTTATGTCTGGCATACGCTGTAAGTGATCATACCAGAGAAGGCGCAACCTCTCTGATCCTATTTCTAATATGGTCAAGTCTGGAGTATCCACAACTCCGTCTCCAGAAATCCATTTCGACAGCCAGCAGGCGATCTTTCTGCCTCTGAGTTACTTCCCACAACTCTGCACCATATGTTGTGATACTTTCTATAATTGAGAGGTAGATGGTATGTTTTGTTCTGCGCGTTGTGTTTTTGTTCCAGAGAATGCCATTTAGTTGTTTTATGGCTCGCTTACCCTGGCCTATTTTATTGTTTACATTATCCATACTTATACGATTGGACGACAGTGTCACTCCCAAGTACTTAAAATTATGACACCCTTTAACAGATATTGAAGCGTCCAGCGCGGATGATCCATAGTGTCAACCAAGTCCACTTCAAAGAACAGTCTGGAACAACCGACAAGAGGTACACAAGTCACACACAATCCTAAAAACAGATTGCACCTTATATGTAAATAGTTAACAGCACCTCCATGTCTAATAAGAGCTTAAAGCTAGGTACCTCTTCAAGGGACCTACGCCTTCCGTTAAGAGGCAGCGCATAGTCTGGATGGAAGGATCTTAATTGTCGTCCCTCTCTTCTGAGCCCAACCCGACGGATACCTATGGTAGATCGGGGAAAACCACCGTTCAGGCTGTGTTGCTGGCGGGGCCGGAAGGTGCTAACTGCCACACCACGTATAAGTCTCACTGGCTCAGCATGAATTGTTTGTTCAACCAACCTACACAGACTATACCTCAACCTCCACTACACTAATTACTTCTGATCTGAAGCTTAAAGTTAGGCACCTCTTCAAGGGACCTACGCCTCCTGGTAAGAGGCGGCGCACAGCCTGGATGGAAGGATCTTAGTTGTGGTTCCTCTCTTTTGAGCCCAACCCGACGGATACCTATGGTAGATCGCGGAAAACTACCGTCCAGGTCGTGTTGTCGGCGGGGCCGGGAGGTGCTTGCGCCTGATGTTCTCTACTAGGAGCCTTATAGGCTCAACACAAACCGTTAGCGTCATTACCTTTATTACTATTACCACAAGAACCCTTTCATTAGCAACTTTGAGCCAAGCACAAAATCAGTTACCTCTCTATTGTATATCGTAAATAGTTTAGCACGCTAAACATGCAGGTCTTAGTCTTAGTTTCCAGCTATAACGTACCCTAATCTCTTCTAGTGAAGTTAGTTTTTGGGATGGTAGATGTTAAAGGCATGGTGAGCGATGGCCAGCGTCTTGAGGGTCATTCCAAGACCCGGGCCGCCGCCCACAACCAGGTGACGGGCAATATATATATATATATATATATATATATATATATATATATATATATATATATATATATATCGTTTTATTCAGTTCTCTTCCTTCCTTCTTTCTAAATATTTAATTTCGTTTTGTTTATTAATATCTCACTTGATTTTGTATTAGTTATAAGTTTTTCTAATGCTGCACAAAAAAGATATCAAATGGATGTAAACAAACAGAGCCCGCCTCCACGTGGCGGGACACGGGCAACGGTGTGAGTGGAGACGGGAGCCGGTGTGGTGTTGCTTTCAGTCACACCGGACCCCGGACCCAGTCACAGCGGCTAAGTGGCAACATACGGCCCACCATAAGAAATTAGACGGTGGGTCATAAAAAATAAGCAGCTAGTGAAAAAAAAAAGTATCAGAACCGAGCTGTAAGTCGTTAACAGTATTTTCTCCCACTTTCAGCAATTCTGTTTTAGATACGTTTATGACAAGACCCTATTTTTCATATTCTTCTTTCAATTTGCGGAGCATGTAATTTGCACCTTCCTCATCTCCAGCTACTAACACTTGGTCGTCAGCAAAAAATAGAGTGAACAAGATCTCGTCGTCTATAGGGACACCCATTCCTCCGCATTTCCTTTTCCATGATTTTAGTGCCTCCTCTAGGTAGAGTGTAGGGGCAAGTGTGTATCCCTGGCGTAGTCCCTTTGTCACCTCAAACATAAGAGGTAAAGATCTAATTTTGGTTTCGTAGTCCTTTACAATTATATAATACATGGCCGCGTCGAAATGCCAGTGCTGCCGCCGCCGCTGCTTCGGCCGCGGTGTAGGGTTGCGGCCGGTAAGGCGAGCCGCCGGCGTTCCCGGTACGGCGTGCAGCGCCGGCGCGCCGCCACTGCCCGCAGGGCCCCCGCTTCCGCGAACGCCGGCGCCTGGGCAGCACTCGCTGACCGGGACACTGAACTCCGCCGTTTAAGGCCCGAAACGTGCCGAGCCATTTTCTTGCCTATCGATCGCTGTGCGTGCGCTGCGAATATCACTTCTTGTGTCTCGTTTCGGGGATGAGCGCCGCGGTTGCTTTCTCGGAACTCATACACTGCCAGTGGTCCGACTGCCCGTCGCAACATACAGGTCCCCACCTGCAGGGAGTATAAAAAATAATAGAGCCAACTGCGGCACTGAGGGAGTGGGATAAATAACTCGAAAAGAAGGGTAAAAGAACAGACCCACAAAATTAAACACCAATATCCCTAACTTCGCTTTGTTGCAGAATTCTACATCTACATGTACATTTATACTCCGCAGGCCACCCAACGGTGTGTGGCGGAGGGCACTTAACGTGCCACTGTCATTACCTCCCTTTCCTGTTTCAGTCGCGTATGGTTCACAGGAAGAACGACTGCCGGAAAGCCTCCGTGCGCGCTCGAATCTCTCTAATTTTACATTCGTGATCTCCTCGGGAGGTATAAGTAGGAGGAAGCAATATATTCGATACCTCATCCAGAAACGCACCTTCTCGAAACCTGTACAGCAAGCTACACCGCGATGCAGAGCGCCTCTCTTGCAGAGTCTGCCACTGGAGTTTGCTAAACATCTCCGTAACGCTATCACGCTTACCAGATAACCCTGTGACGAAACGCGCCGCTCTTCTTTGGATCTTCTCTCTCTGTCAACCAGACCCGATACGGATCCCACATTGATGAGCAATACTCAACTATAGGTCGAACGAGTGTTTTGTAAGCCACCTCCTTTGTTGATGACCTACATTTTCTAAGGACTCTCCCAATGAATCTCAACCTGGCGTCCGCCTTACCAACAATTAATTTTATATGATCATTCCACTTCAAATCGTTTCGTACGCATACTCCCAGATATTTTAAAGAAGTAACTGTTACCAGTGTTTGTTCCGCTATCATATAATCATACAATAAAGGATCCTTCTTTCTATGTATTCCCAATACACTACATTTGTTTACGTTAAGGGTCAGTTGCCACTCCCTGCACCAAGTGCCTGTCCACTGCAGATCTTCCTGCATTTCGCTGCAATTTTCTATTGCTGCAACCTCTCTGTATACTACAGCATCATCCGCGAAAAGTGGCATGGAACTTCCGACACTATCTACTAAGTCATTTATATATATTTTGAAAAGCAATGGGCCCATAACACTCCCCTGTGGCACGCTAGAGGTTACTTTACCGTTTGTAGGCATCTGTCCATTGCGAACAACATGCTGTGTTCTGTTTGCTAAAAACTCTTCAATCCAGCCACACGGCTGGTCTGATATTCAGTAGGCTCTTACTTTGTTTATCAGGTGACAGCGCGGAACTGTATCTAACGCCTTCCGGAAGTAAAGGAAAATGGCATCTACCTGGGAGCCTGTATCTAATATTTTCTGGGTCTCATGAACAAATACAGCGAGTTGGGTCTCACACGGTCGCTACTTCCTACAGAGTAGATTCTGGGTTTCCAGAAATGACATGATACGCGAGCAAAAAACATGTTGTAAAATTCTACAACAGATCGATGTCAGAGATATAGGTCTATAGTTTTGCGCATCCACTCGACGACCCTTCTTGAAGACTGGGACTACCTGTGCTCTTTTCCAATCATTTGGAACCTTCCGTTCCCCTAGAGACTTGCGATACACGGCTGTTAGAAGGGGGGCAATTTCTTTCGCGTACTCTGTGTAGAATCGAATTGGTATCCCGTCAGGTCCAGTGGACTTTCCTCTGTTGAGTGATTTCAGTTGCTTTTCTATTCCTTGAACACTTATTTCGATGTCAGCCATTTTCTCGTTCATGCGAGGATTTTGAGAAGAAACTGCAGTGCGGTCTTCCTCTGTGAAACAGCTTTGGAAAAAGGTGTTTAGTATTTCAGCTTTACGCGTGTCATCCTCTGTTTCAATGCCATTAGCATCCCATCGTTGAACATACTATCAGTTCTAATGTAATAAGTTTTCTTGAGACAGAGAAGCTTATGTCCACGAATCAGTACGGCTTTAGAAAGCACCGCTCGAGCGAAAATCGACTTCACTCTTTTCTCACATGGTATACTGCGAACCATGGATGAGGGGCAGTAGGCAGATACAATATTTCTAGATTTCCGGAAAGCACTGCGCGCTGTGCCCCGTTGCAGGCTGTTAACGAAGGTACGAGCTTATGGAATAGGTTCACAGATATATCAGTGGCTCGAAGACTTTTTAAGTTATAGAACCTCGTACTTTGTCCTCGACGGCGAGTGTTCATCAGAGGCAAGGGTATCGTCAGGAACGCCCCAGGGAAGTGTCATACAACCGCTGTTGTTCTCAGTATACATAAATAATTTCACGGACAGAGTGGGCAGTAATCTGCGGTTGTTTGCTGATGATGTTGTGGTGTGGATGAGGTATCGTTCAAATGGCTCGGGGCACTATGGGACTTAACATCTGAGGTCATCAGTCCCCTAGACTTAGAACTACTTAAACCTAACTAACCTAAGGACATCACACACAGCCATGCCCGAGACAGGATTCGAACCTGCGACCGTAGAAGATGCGCGGTTCCGGACTGAACCGCCTAGAACCGCTCGGCCACAACGGCCGGCGGATGAGGTGTCAAAGTGGAGTTACTACAGGAGGATACAAGATCATTTAGACAAAATTTCTAGTAAGTGTGCTGAATGGCAGCTAGCTGCATGTGTAAGTTAATGTGGATGAGTAGGAGAAAACCCCTAATGTTCGGATACCGAGCGAGGTGGCGCAGTGGTTAGCACACTGGACTCGCATTCGGGAGGACGACGGTTCAATCCCGCGTCCGGCCATCCTGATTTAGGTTTTCCGTGATTTCCCTAAATCGCTCCAGGCAAATGCCGGGATGGTTCCTTTGAAAGGGCACGGCTGACTTCCTTCCCCGTCCTTCCCTATTCCGATGAGACCGATGACCTCGCTGTTTGGTCTCTTCCCCCAAACAATCCAATCCTAATGTTCGGATATTGTGTCCTGGTTAACACACTCACGTCGTTTAAATATCTGCAAAGCGATATGAATTGGAACGAGCATGTGAAGACTATGATAGGGAACCCGAATTGTCCACTTCGGTTTATTTAGAGAATTTTAGGAAAGTGTGGTTCATCTGTAAAGGACATCGCATATAGGACGCTGGTGCGACCTATTCTTGAGTACTGCTCGAGTGTTTGGGATCTGTAGCAGGCCGGGTTAGAGGAAGACATCGAAGCAGTTCAGGGGCGGATTGCTAGATTTGTTACCGGTAGGTTCGAACATCACCTAAGTCTTGCGGAGATGCTTTGGGAACTCAGATCGGAATCCCTGCAGTGAAGGTGACTTTTCTTTCCCGAGGAGCTCTGTTGCGATAATTCAGAGAACCGCCATTTGAAATTGACTGCCGAATGATTCTACTACCGCCAACATACATTTCGCGTAAGGGCCACGAAGATAAGATACGAGAAATTAGGATTCGTACGGGCGCATATAGATAGTCATTTTTCTCTCGCTATATTTGCGAGTGAAATAGGAAAGGAAATGAGTTGTAGTGGTACAGGGTACCGCCCTCCACGTACCGCAAGGGTCGCTTGCAGAGTATCTGTGTAGATGTAGATGTAAGTCTGTTCATCCGTGTCGCCGCCTGCTGTGGCCGAGCAGTTCTAGCGTTTCAGTCCGGAACCGCGCTGCTGCTACGGTCGCAGGTTCGAATCCTGCCTCGGGCGTGGATGTGTGTGATGTCCTTAGGTTAGTTAGCTTTAAGTAGTTCTAAGTTCTAGGGGACTGGTGACATCAGATGTTAAGTCCCATAGTGCTCAGAGCCATTTGAACCACTTTTTCATCCGTGTCCTATGACAAATTCGTTATCTTTGAGATTATGTGGCAGCCTCTGTTTGGATACTTGCCTCCAACAGGCAGTTCCTTACTACCACCCGGAGGACACGTGTGACTTAGTGACGCGTTCAGAAATACGTTAGAGGGCACACGCTCTTGTAATGAGCACTTGACGCGAACATCCGTTGAGCTCAAAAGCAGAAACATTTTTTCATGTTGGGTATGTTCAGCACATACTCTTACAGAATCGCCACTTGGACCGGTATTCTCAACAGCAGACAACTGTGCGTCTGCCGGTCTTAATCGTCAGTATAGTAATCAACGATTCCACGCGTATCGTTAGTGGGACAATACGATTTGCTCCCAAATACTGGTTATTTATTTTCAGTCGTTTCCACCTGCTGACACCACACGGAAGAGTGTGCTACTACATCTGTACACCAGATGGTCACATGATAGTAACTAGACTTTTATTTTGTATTGTTTATTTTAAATTTATTATTACTTTTTTATTTAGATATTCTGTATCGATTTTTTCCCTTAAGCACCATAGCGCTTAGTTCTACTAACACTTTTGAAATTATTCAAAAATATTATGTGCTACGTTTATGCCAATTCATGTGCATCATTCGGTTTGTTCTTGTATATAGATAACAAACTAAAAGAAAATAGCAAATTAAATAAACCAATTACCATTTTTTAACTCCCTATACAGTGTCGTGGTCCTAGCTGGACTGTAACCGCAATGTTCGACAGTCCGTAGTCCGCTAGTACATAAGGTCTGCCTGTTCTCGGTTTACCTGTTGTTCCTTCGCGTTTCCACCTTACACGCATTCCCAGTAGTCCACCTGTGTAGCTTTGGAAGGGTTGAAATGTCTCTGATGGACTTGTTACCCAGATGGCATCCAAACACCAATCTACGTTCCAAATCACTGGCTCACCTGAACGAGTCATTCTGCTGTTAATTCTTCTGACAACGCAGTACTTCCCGTTTCCTTCTGTACTGGAGTGTCCACTTCTCGTGACATCTAGTGATCAATTCTGAATTGCTTACGGGCGTCCAGATACTTTTGATCAGACAGAGTATGTCAATGTCCTTCGCAGTCAGGCACAGGGAGAAACGAATTGTCTGATGCAGTGAAGAACATGTGAGGTGTTCACAGAAAATGGTGCGGTAACGCAGACAACAGATGAGAGGAAGGTAGCAGAGGCCCCGTCGCTTCGCCGCTGCCTGTCGGTGGGCCGCAGTCAGAGCCCACAGCGCTGGGCGACAATTGGCGCGTCTTGGCCCGTTGACCCCTAGAGAGCCGCCGGCGCCACAGCGGCCGCTCGCTCGCCCAATCACGACGGCAGCGGCCCTCTGCTGCTCTCTCTCTCTCTCTCTCTCTCTCTCTCTCTCTCTCTCCCCCTCCCTCCCTCCCTCTCTGTGTCTCTCTCTATCTCTGCCCCACACCAGTTCATTCATCCGTACCGGCCGCACGCCTTGCCCTCAACCGAAGCGTGTCTGGCCTTGAGGCAGAATTTACCGTGGCGCATGAATGAACTCTCGTTCAATTGCATACTCGTATCGTTGATGAAACAGCTGCCTTCTACGATCGGCGGTACGGAAAACCCAACTGTGGCAGAACATTAATGAGGGTAGGTGCAGGTATACGTTGAGGTGAGAAATCATGGGATACCTCCTAATATCGTGTGGGACTTCCTTTTACCCGGATTAGCGCAGCAACTCGACGTGGCTCGGACTCAAAACGTCGCTGCAAAGACAACGAACCTTGCTGCCTCACAGCCGTCCATAATTGTGAGTGTTGTCAGTGCAGAATTTTGTGTACGAAGTGATCTCTGCCGGCCGAAGTGGCCGCGTGGTTCTGGCGCTGCAGTCTGGAACCGCGAGACCGCTACGGGCATGGATGTGTGTGATGTCCTTAGGTTAGTTAGGTTTAACTAGTTCTAAGTTCTAGGGGACTAATGACCTCAGCAGTTGAGTCCCATAGTGCTCAGAGCCATTTGAACCATCTTAAGTGATCTTTCGATTGTATCCCATGAATGTTCGACGGGATTCATGTCCGGAGATTTGGATGGCCAAATCAGAACTGTACAGAATGTTCTTGAAACCTATCGCGAACAACTGTGGTCCAGTGAAATGGCGCGTCGTCATCCGTAAAAATTTCATCGTTGTTTGGCTACAAGAGGAGAAGTAGCCGAAAACAAACATTTTCAGGTTCAGCTAGACCAGAGGACCCAATCCATTCCATGTAAACGCAGCTCACTCCATCATGTAGCCACCCTTGTTGGCAACTTGGGTCCATGGCTTTCTGAAGTTTGCCTCACACTCCAGCCCTACCGTCAGCTCTTACCAACTGAAATCGAGACTCATCTGACCAGGCTAAGTTTTTCCAGTCGTCTAGGGTCCAACCGATATCAAACAGTCTTAATCGCATTTATTATTATTATTATTATTATTACACCGCCAACCGGTTTCAACCCGACCTAGGGTTCATCTTCTGGGCGTTTACACCATAGGTCGACTGCTGGTGGTGTCACTCCTATTTACATAACGGCAGGAAACTAGTTTTTGAATTATTGTTTAATCATACTAATCGCGGCTTCTCTCCACAGCCATGTTGTCCAAAAATCCAACCGATACGGCCACGAGCCCGGACAGGCGCTGCAAGCGATATCATACTGTTGGCAAAGGCACTCGCGTCGGTGCCATAGCCCATTACCGCCCAATTTCGGAGTACTGTCCTGATGGATACATTCGCCGTATGTCTCACATTGATTTATGTGTTTATTTCATGCAGTTTTTCTGGTGTGTTAGCACTAACAACTCTACGCAAACGCCGCTGCTCTCGGTCGTTAAGTAAAAACGTCGGCCACTATCTTTTCCGTGATGAGAGGTAATGCCCAAAATACGATATTTTCGACACACTCTTGACACTGTCAATCTCAGAGTATCGAATTCCCTAACGATTTCCAAAATGAAATGTCCGATGCTTCTAGCTCCAACTACTATTCCGCGTCCGAAGTCTGTTAATTCCTGTCGTGAAGCCATAGTCACATCATAAACATTTTCACATGAATCACTTGAGTACAAATCACAGCTTCGCCAGTACACTGCCCTTACGTACTATATGTACGCGATACTACTGCCATTTGTATATGTGTATATCGCTATGCCGTGAGTTCTGTCGCCTCAGTGTACAGTCGTCAGCCGAACTTTCTCTGGTGTTTCGGCAGGTACCTGCAATTTCAAAAAAATGGTTCAAATGGCTCTGAGCACTATGGGACTTAACATCTGTGGTCATCAGTCCCCTAGAACTTAGAACTACTTAAACCTAACTAACCTAAGGACATTACACACATCCATGCCCGTGGCAGAATTCGAACCTGTGACCGTAGCGGTCACGCGGTTCCAGACTGAAGCGCCCAGAACCGCACGGCCACGCCGGCCGGCCCTGCAATTTCAGTTTTGCAATGTGTAAATGGAGTTTGCCCACACAAATACTGCTCGTCAAGTCCCGCATACGATGCCCGTTGTCGACGAAAAGCGTCGGTTTGTTTCGTGATACAAGCAAAGTGATTTTAAAGGCGAAATTTTTCGTGACAGTTCGATACAGCGGTCCCAAATTAGTAAAGTGTGTTATTCGTTTTATCGACTTGTAGCAACAGAAACAGTAAAACAAGAACATCCAGTACCCCAGCACTGCTATTGCGTGGCAGACTTGTCTATGCAGCTCAATGTGTAAAGGTTTCTTCTCTTGTTAAAAGCAGCCATTGCGTGGTAGATTCGGCTTTAAGTATCCTCCTTTGATCTCCTACTAACGTAATTTTACTTCCTGGTAGGCGAAGGATTCGACGGTCTCCAGTCACGTCGCCCATTACTAAGTGAGCATTAAGCAGCGATATTTTGCCAACTACCACTAATATTTTTATTTTAGGTTTATTAATTTCCAGGTAATACGAAGAGCTGAGGGTGGTTTCCGTCTCTTCCAGCGACGCTTCTGATTGTTCCGCATCTTCACTTAACTCTGCGATGTCAATAAATCTCAAGATGTCTGTTTTCTATCAGGAACTTCATTTCTCCCGTAGCTCCTAGTTTCTCTGACTCCATCATTTTCCCTTTGAATATATCCACTGAACATTTATACCATGTGTACGCAATACTACTGCCAAGACAGTGTGGACAGCCCTGACGAATCGCAGCTTCTTCTTGATGTTCTCACACATCTTATCACAGACACTTCTTCTCTATGCAGTCTCTGCACTACTATTATGTCTTTCTACCTTATTCCTCTCAGGATCTCAAAAATTTGACGCTTCTGGATTCTTCGTCGGCAATGGAATGTCAACGTCCATTGAAAAAACGTGACCACCATTTATGTCCGACGTCAGTATGCAATAACCACTCACATACAGCAGGCGGCAGCACTAGCAGCGGAGGGTATACAAATGGTTTCGGGGAGACGCGAAGAACATTGCAGTCGTTTAAATGAGGAAACGGAGCGATTTATCTGGCTTCCAGAAGGGCATGATCATGGTCTCTCAGGCCAAGGGTGGAACCATCTCTGGAAAATTGCAAGTCTGTAAACTGTTCGGGTGTCGCCGCAGTTGTCGGCAAAATTGCTCTAAAAAAAAAAAAAAAAAAAAAAAAAAAAACGACGCCGAGGCAGTTGTGGATCGTCGCGGGCCAAAGACAACAGGGTTCAAATAGATCTGAGCATTATGGGACTTAACATCTGAGGTCATCAGTCCCCTAGACTTAGAGCTACTTAAACCTACCTAACCTAAGGACATCACACATATCCATGCCCGAGGCAGGATTCGAACCTGCGACCGTAGCAGCAGCGCGGTTCCGGACTGAAGCGCCTAGAACCGCTCGGTCACAACGGCCGGCTAAAGACAACAGGGGTGAACGACGGCTGCGAAGAAGTGTACGGGCGAATAGACGTGCAATTGTTGAGCAGCTGGCCACGAGATGAACCAATGTGCTGTCGAAAGTGTCTCTACAACGACCCTTCAGCGAACGTTGGTGTGTATGGGCATCCGTAGCCGGCCCATGTAGACTACCGTTCATCGACGACGAAGGCTGGAATTTGCACGCCAATACTGTAACTGTACGTCCAATGAGTGGTGACAGGTGGCCTATTCAAATGAATAACGGTTTATGCAGATAGCCGTTGGTGTGTATGACTTGAAACTTCTGAAAGCAAACACTCTGCAACAAGTATGGTCTGGGGAATGTTTTCACTTACAAAGTATGAACACTTCTTCATTAAATGCCGTCCATATCGTCTGAAAATGGTCTTGAAAGGTTATAATTATATCATGAAAATGTGACTGTGTCAAAAATAAAAATATAATTTCTTACAATAATTCAATCACCATCTCCGCAAACGGAAAGTAGTGTTTTCCAGAATGTTTTCGTGGCATTCCCTGGGTAATCTCGTCATTCGGGAAGGCACAGTGATCCTTGGGGACTACGTTCACCCCTACATACTTTTCCTTGGCGCCACGGCACCTACCAGCAGGACGATGCATCGTGTCACGTAACTCTAGGAGTACCTGCATGGTTCGTTGAGCACCAGGTTTAGTTTACCATATTCCCCCGGCCATCACACTACCCAGATATAAATCCAATCGACAATCTGTTTGACTACCTAGGTCGGGCTGTTCGCGCCATGGATCCTCAACCGAGAAACCTATCACAGCTGGCAACGACAGTGGATTCGGCACGGCTCCACATCCATGTCAGTACCTTCCAGAACCTCACTGACCCTCTTCCTTCAAGTCTCGCAGAGGCCCGCACTGCAGGAGGTGGCAATTCAGGCTCTTGACAGATGGTCGCATTAACATGACACGACAGTGTGGATTATGAGGGTCCAGATTCAGCAGACGAAGTGTCATGCCCAGCATTAGTCTTCCGTCACAGCACCAGCGTACAGAATGGTTTCATGTACAGTGGTTCACAAAATTTTAATACCCGCAAGGTGCAGATATGAATGGCGGGCTTGCGGATACGGATGTGGATAAGAGACTTGCGGATCCGGTGCGGATAGCATTTTTATCATCGGCGCAGACCACGAGTCGTGGCGGTCCTCCTCATGTTCTCAGCTTACATCGTTACCTTGCTCATTGTTCTACACCATTTTCTGGTGTAAAATGGTGTAGAACAATGAGCAAGGTAACGATGTAAGCTGAGAACATGAGGAGGACCGCCACGACTCGTGGTCTGCGCCGATGATAAAAATGCTATCCCCACCGGATCCGCAAGTCTCTTATCCTTTTAGAAATAAATTAACCTCGCATATCGTTTAATCGTCTCATGGTTGTCATTCGTCGTTTGTACTTATCAATACTTCGTTTACTTTGTTTATTCTGCCTTCATTGAGAAATCTGTTGCACAACCTAATTATAGCTCCTTTCTTTCCAACCCGATCAGTACGACTTCTGTTTGCTGCTGCACCATCTGTTAGGGTAGATGATGGCAAAAGTGCGCACTTAACACTTTTCTGTTTTTCCCTTGTGCATTTCTGGTTACATGACAATGAAAACTGCACACAGTACACGAGAGATTGTACTTTACACGATACTGTAAGTTCAAGATTGCTTGTATGATATATCAGAGTTATATATTTAACAACATGTCATAAAGGAAGAAAATCGATCTCTGCCCGAGGGCTGGAGCAAACGGCCTCCTGTTACGGAGCAACATCCCACACAAAAAGAAATTATTATAACGGACTAAAGGAGAAATATAGCACTTGTCACTTGCTGAAATTATTAACTTATATAATGTTTTACTATATCAAAATCATCATAATCATTATCACCATCATCGTGATCGAATTAAACGTCATAACATCCGATCCCCGGTTCGACTCTCGGTTCGTCCCACAGTTTTAATCACCTCGAACTTAAATTACGACGAGCGGTGAATGAGCGAGCCCAGTCTTGCCCTGCCACTTGGGTTTCTATATTAAACTGATGGTTTACGCCATTACTTTCGGTAAAGTGTCGGACGTGTGTGAACGTAAGGCCTTAGATAGTAGAATCCAAATTGATTCAGTGCTCCGTCAATTCAGTTTCCTCTATCTCAGAAAATCTCTCTTGAAATGCTCAACAATACAGTCCACAGCCTGCTTTAAGTATTTTCTGCAATGTCGATTATTACATCCAAGCCTTTTAGCTGCATTCTTAATGGAAGATCCATTTTCTATTAGCTTCTTATCCTCTAACGTTTTCGAAGATAAAGGCAAGGAGGATGTTTTTCTTTCATATTATCTGTAAAATGAAGTTGAATTAGTCTTATCAGTAATGACTGAGTCGACGTGAAATTCCGAACTGTAAATTAAGGTCGATTAAATATGTTCAATAATCCTGCGCGTTCAGTACTAATATTGGAGAAAAAAACTCGTAGAGCGCCGTAGAACTCGTAGAGAATTGGCAGTTCCTCACTTGCACGCTTGGGGCGCTGGAGCAGATTTGTATACGACAGGTGCGTCGTGTAATATCGGCTGAAGCCTGTACGCTTCAGCTGAGCTGAAGCGATCAGAAAAGTGTTCAACACACACTTTTACGCAAGCAGTCGTGTGTAGCTCGGGTCGTGGTGAGGTATTCGGTATTTGCGACGTGATGAAACCCGCGCACTCTTGCGAGTAGCGGCGGGCGGGCGGGCGGCGTTCTATCTGTGCGGCTGGCGGCGCCCGGCCGGCGCGGCTATACGGAGTTTATCCACGGATATCCGCATCCGCTGGGGCCGCCTGGGAGCCGCTCCGCTCCACCGCTGCGCCCGACAGCACACTGGCTGCTGTGGCGGCACACCAGCGCCGTGCAGGCGGCGGCCGCACAAAATGCCACACCTGTGCGGGTCTGCTTTAGCAATCAAAATATCTCTGTTCGTTGCTTTATCTGTACAACATTTTAAGTATGCGCAAAGCTTTAAATACTAATGATGTCAATAATAACACACTGGACCAAGTACGTGTTCTCATGGGTAGCAAGACGCGTTTCTACATCTACATGATTACTTTGCTATTCACATTTAAGTGCCTGGCAGAGGGTTTATCGAACCACCTTCAAGCTGTTTCTCTACTGTTCCAGCCGGCCGTAGTGGCCGAGCGGTTCTAGGCGCTACAGTCTGGAACAATGCGACCGCTACGGTCGCAGGTTCGAATCCTGCCTCGGGCATGGATGTGTCTGATGTCCTTAGGTTAGTTAAGTATAAGTAGTTCTAAGTTCTAGGGGACTGATGACCTCAGAAGTTAAGTCCCACAGTGCTCAGAGCCATTTTCTACTGTTCCATTCTCGAACAGCCTGCGGGAAAAAGCAACATTTAAATCTTTGCGTCCGAGCTCGATTTCTCTTATTTTATTATGATGATCGTTTCTCCGTTTGTAGATGTGAGCCAACAAAATATTATCACACTCTGAAGAAAAGTTGATGATTGAAATTTCACGAGAAGTTCTTTCCGCAACGATGAATGCTTTAGTTTTAATTACTGCCACCCCAAATCCCGTGCCATATCCTTGGCATACTCTCCCCTCTTTCGCGATAATACAAAGTGAGCTGCCCTTCTTTGAACTTTTTCGATGTCCTCCGTCAATTCTATCTGATGCGGATCGCACACCGCACAGCAGTGCTCTAGAAGAGGGCCAAAAGGCCTGGTGTAAGCAGTCTCTCTAGTAAACTTGTTACATTTTCTAAGTGTTCTGCCAATAAACAGCAGTCTTTGGTTTGCTTTCTCCACAACATTATCTATCTGATCGTTTCAATTTAAGTTATTCGTAATGGTAATTCCTAAGTATTTAGTCGAATTTTCACGATTGAGATTTGTGGGATTTATTGTGGTAACTGAAAGTTAGCGGATTCCTTCTAGTACTCACTTTTGATTATTTACAGTCAATTCCCACCTTTCACACCACACAAATACCTTGTCTAAATCATTCTGCAATTGGTTTTGATCGTCTGATAACTTTACAAGGCGGTAAATAATAGCATCATCTGCAGAGAGTCGAAGAGGTCTGCACAATTGGTCTTATATATCGTTTACGTAGATCAGGAATAGCAGAGAGCCTACAACACTTCCTTGGGGGCGTATATCACTTTAGTTTTACTCGATTATTTTCCGTCAGAAAGTACGAATCCAGTCGCACAACCGAGACGATACTCCTAAGGCGCGCTGTTTGATTAGAAGTCGTTTGCGAGAAGCGATATCAAAAGCCTTCTGAAAATCTAAAAATACGGAATTAATTTGACATCCCTTGTCGATAGCACTCATTACCTCATGTAACTGAAGAACTGGCTGTGTTTTGCAAGAATAATATTTTTCTGAATCCGTGTTTGTGTGTCAATAAATCGTTTTGTTCGAGGTAATCCATGATTTCTGAGCACTACACTCGTATGTGCCCAAAACCCTAATTCAAATCGACATTAGCGATATCGGTCTGCAATTTCGCGGGTTACTCTTATTTCCTTTCTTGTGTACTGGCGTGACTTGTGCAACTGTCCTTGCATTAAGAGAATTAATGAATTACCATTATTGGTTATGTGAAACATAACAGATTTTGTCATTACTCTACTTTCCCTTAATTCAGTTTTCTCCCTAATGGCTGCCTTCAGTTCATCGAATATTCACTCCAGTTCGTCCTAATAGTGCATCATCTCGTTTTAGTCACTGGTGTTGTGATGATTTTCCAGTGACTGTATTTCCAGCTCACAATAGTGCGATGTCATATTAAGCACTTTGCGCGTCTTTCAACCATATGAAAAGTAAAGTGATGTAACTCCTCCAGTTTTTCTTTTTTTGGACAAGTGTGTAGACACATTACTATTCCTTATGCACAACACTTATATAATTTAATACGAGTATATTGCTCGTAAAGTGCTTGACCTGTGACAAGGTGACTGTCTTTTTGTATAGCAGCGAGCGGCTGCTCCCTTCGCTTTCATTTCTTTCCCTGCTGTTCCATCAGCCACACTCTATGCTGCACTCGGAGCGCTGTTTCGCCAGGCCTGGTCTGACATTCTTCCTCGAATACCGATTGCCATAGCTTATACAACAAGATTTCGTGTGAATGTCCACATTTCCATTGCTATCAAAGATCGCCATTAAGTTCTCTGAGTATCTGTGGTACACCATCGTATGAGCTACACTGACCTCTTACTATCTTAGCAGCGTATTTCTGGATTCTTTGCTTGTCTGCTGTCCATACCTGTCTGACAAAGACTTCAAGATTTGAAGAGGTACTGCGGAATGAGTCACACTATAGTCTTGTGAGGAACACTGCAAATATTCACACCTTCCGAAAAAATGTTCCAACAGATTTTAATCTTCCAATTGCCTTATCTACACTGAAGCGCCAAAGAAACTGGTATAGACAAGGGTATTCAGATACAGAGATATGTAAACAGGCAGAATACGGCGCTGCGGTCGGCAACGCCTATATAAGACAAGAAGTGTCAGGCGCAGTTGTTAGCTCGGTTACTGCTGCTACAACGACGGGTTGTTAAGATTTAAGTGAGTTTAAACGTGGTGATATGATCGCCGCACGAGCGATGGGACACAGCATCTCCGAGGCAGCGATGAATTGGGATTTTCCCGTACGACCATATCACGAGTGTACCGTGAATATCAGGAATCCGGTAAAACATCGAATTTCCGACATCGCAGTGGCCGCAAAAGGATTCTGCAAGCACGGGACGAACGACGACTGAAGAGAATCGTTCTACATGACAGAAGTGCAACCCTTTCGCAAATTGCTGCAGATTTCAATGCAGGGCCATCAACAAGTATCAGCGTGCGAAGCATTCAACGAGACATTACTGATACTGGCTTTCGGAGCCGAAGGCCCACTCGTGTACCCTTGATGGCTGCACGACACAAAGCTTTACGCCTCGCCGGGGCCCGTCAACACCGGCGTTGGACTGTTGATGACTGGAAACATGTTTCCTCGTCGGATGAGTCTCGTTTCGGATTGTATCGAGCGGATGGCCGGCCGCTGTGACCGAGCGGTTGTAGGCGCTCCAGTCCGGAACCGCGCTGCTGCTACGGTCACAGGTTTGAATCCTGCCTCGGGCATGGAGGTGTGTGATGTCCGTAGGTTAGTTAGGTTTAAGTAGTTCTAAGTCTAGGGGACTGATGACCTTCGATGTTAAGTCCCATAGTGCTTAGAGCCATTTGAACTATTTTTATCGAGCGGATGAACGTCTACGGGTATGGAGACACCCTCATGAATCCATGGGCCCTGCATGTCAACAGGGGACTGTACAAGCTGGTGGAGGCTCTGTAACAGTGTGAGGCGTGTGCGGTTGGAGTGATATGGTACCCCTGATACGTGTAGATACAACTCTGACAGGTGACACGTATCTAAGCACTCTGTTTCATAACCTACATCCATTCATGTCCACTGCGCATTCCGACGGACTTGGGCAATTCTGGCAGGACAATGCGACACCCCAAATGTCCAGAATTACCACATTGTGGCTCCAGGAACAATCTTCTGAGATTAAACACCTTCGCTTGCCACCATACTCCTCAGCCCCGAATATTATTGGACATATCTGGGATGCCTTGCAACGCGTGCTGTTCAGAAGAGATCTCCCCCTCTCGCCCTCTCGTACTCTTACGGATTTATACACAGGAATGCAGGATTCATGGTGTCATTCCCTCCAGCACTACTTCAGAAGTTTGTCGAGTCCATGCCACGTCGTGTTGTACGACGTCTGCGTGTTCGCGTGGCCTTTACACGATACTAGGCTGGTGTACCAGTTTCTTTGGTTCTTCAGTGTAGTAACAGATGTTACGTACACCTCCCATTTCATCGCTCTTCTTAGTATTACTCTTCAGTACTTAAATGATGTGACAGGCTCTAGATATTATCCTCTAATCTCAGAATCGGATACCATAGGCGACCCTTCTTTCTGTTATGGGCATTATATTGAATTCACCCATTAAGAATTTTTGTTGTAATTGCATTTACTATTTATCTGTCAATCTATAATATGTAGCAAAACTATATCAGGTGGGGGACCTTAATTTTAAAGACACAAATTATTCTCATCCATTATGACATTCGTGAAACAAAGGAAGCTTCTCTCAATCAGCCAGCACACATTCACTAAAACACACTCGTGCGGAATACAGTTGCTTTCTTCAGTATGAAATATCGCCAATACTGACTGCAGTCGCCGACCGAAGTGGCCGAGTGGTTCTAGGCGCTACAGTCAGGAACCGCGAGACCGCTACGGTCGCAGGTTCGAACCGTGCCTCGGGCATGGATGTGTGTGATGTCCTTAGGTTAGTTAGGTTTAAGTAGTTCTAAGTTCTAGGGGACTGATGTCCTCAGCAGAGCCATTTGAACCATTTTTTGACTGCAGTTGGAAAACTAAATACTATCTTTCTAGATTTCCTAAAGACATTCTACAGTTTACCAGATTGACGTGTGAAAATCACATAGCAGTTCCTACAGAAATGTGTCTGATTGTCTTGATGACTTCTTGATTAGTTGGACCATTTTGTGGTATTGGTCCGTAGATTTTCAGTAGAAAGGAAAATAACAGCGGTTGTGCCCCAAGATAGCTCAGTTTCATCTCCAAGGTTTCCAATGTAATGGACAACAGCAGAGATGTCGATGTGATTTGCTCCACAACACGAAAACCGACATTGAAAAATGACTGCGGAACCGTAAGAGCATTCAAGTGGGACGGTGCAGAGAAAAAACGAGGAAAAAACGAGAAGTGTGACAGCCAGCCTGCTTATCTGAGCTCCGTTCTCCTAGTCTGCGAGCTCCTCTATCGCAATGTGCTGCGAAAGCCGAACGATGTGGACAGCAGCGGCGTTACGAAATACCTTGGCGCCCACCGCGCGCGCGCGCGTTCCCCTGCTCTAGGATCGCCCGTGGCGGATGTTTCGCCAGATCCGTCCGCGGCTCCCCTCTTGCTGGAAAGTTTACGGGAGAAAACAGTAAACAAGCGCCGGCAGACGTTCCAGCGAAATGTGACACCACGGGGTAATTCCGGCCGTTATGCTCTGGCGGGTATGAAAAGTGTTACACCGCCAAGCACCAGACTGATCATAACAAAGCGGGTATTAAACGACTAAACTTTCATTCTGTTCCAAGCTGATGAACATATCCAACATCAGTATGAGCTGTGACCCCGAAAGCTACGAATACATGGTTGAATTCGTTCTCATACGGAAGCAAACAGCCTCCAAATGCTGTCATCATTAATTTCTTGCGATGCCTTAAATACATGCTGTGTCATTTCATGCGGGTTTCTGGCCAGAGGTTGATATGGAAGACTCATCCTCCCATGGCTTCTCAGACATGCTATGAACACTCATGCTCATAAATTAAGGGTAATTGCAGTATGTGGTGCCATACAACGTGGCACTATACGCTAATAGCATAGACACATAGGGAACACACACGACACAGATCTGTAAATCCACGGTATTGGTGATAAGGTGAGAAAATCATCCCGAAACACATGTGCTACAAAACGTCACTGTTTGCTGCGCATATACCCTGAAATCAATATGGGATATGATCACCATGCACACGTACACAGGCCGCACAACGGGTTGGGATACTCTGGATCAGGTGGTCGAGCAGCTGCTGGAGTATAGCCTCCCATTCTGGCACCAGTGCCTGTCGGAGCTCCTGATACGTCGACCGAGAGCATCCCGGACATGCTCGATGGGGTTTAGGTCCGTAGAACAGGCAGGCCACTCCAGTCGCCTGATATCTTCTGCTTCAAGGTAATCCTCAACGTTGGCAGTTAGGCGGGACCGTGCGTTATCATCCATCAGGAGGAAGGTGGGACCCACTGCACCCTTGAAAAGGCGGACATACTGGTGCAAAATGACGTCCCGATACACCTGACCTGTAACAGTTCCTCTGTCAAAGACATGCAGGGGTGTACGTGCACCAATCATAATCCCACCCCACACCATCAAACCACGACCTCCATACAGGTCCCTTTCAAGAACATTAAGACGTTAGTTTCCGGTTCCTGGTTCACGCCAGATGAAAACTGTCACTGTTGAGACTATACCTGGACACGTCCGTGAACATAACCTGGGACCACTGTTCCAGTGACCAAGGACTGCGTTCTTGACGTCACGCTTTGCGGGCTCTCCTGTGACCAGGGGTCAGTGGAATGCACTTTGCAGGTCTCTGGGCGAATAAACCATGTCTGGTCAGTCGTCTGTAGACTGTGTGTCTGAAAACAACCGTTCCAGTGGCTACGCTAAGGTCCCGAGCAGGGCTACCTGCAATACTCCGTGGCCTTTGCGGGCACTGATGGTGATATATCGGTCTTCTTGTGGTGTTGTACACTGTACTGGACACGTTTCCTATCTGCTGGAATCGTTGCCATAACCTTGAGATCACACTTTGTGGCACACGGAGGGCCCGTGCTACGGCCTGCTGTGTTTGACCAGTCTCCAGTCGTCATAGTATTCTACCCCTCATAATGCCATCAATATGTGTTCTTTGAGCCATTTTCAACACACAGTCACCACTAGCACGTCTGAAAAAGTCTGCACACTTATTCGCTGCACTGTACTCCGACATGCACCAACACACCTCTGCGTATGTGGACTGCTGCCAGCGCCAACGTGCGACGACCGCAGTGCAAATGCACCGTATGGTCATACCGCGAGGTGATTTAAACCCGCAAACCGCCCACCAGAGCGTTGTTTCACCATGTATCAGCATTATCCTTAATTTATGAGCATGAGTGTAGATTACAAATAACTGGATCGGGAAAACTAATGTAGGACCGATATATACGTCAAGGCCTGACACTGTTTCGTCGGTTAAGTACATGCTTACACAAAAAAGCCACGCACCACGAAGGAATTATCCGAATGTGACTGAAATCGGTAGATGTACATACACAGAAAAACAAATGATTACAATTTCAGCAGAACTGCACTATTTATTCAAGAGAAAGAGCTTCACAAATTGAGCGAGTGAATAAATCGTTGGTCCATCTCTGATCCTTCTGCAAGCAGTTATTCGGCTTACCATTGATTAAAAGAGTTGTTGAACGTCCTCCTGACAGAAATCGTGCCAAATTCTGTTCAATTGGCAAGTCTGATGGTCAAAATCCCTATTTGGGTGCAGGGACCTGCCCTTAATGCTCCAAAAATTCTGAACTGGAGAGAGATGCGGCAACCTTGCTGGCCAAGGTAGAGTTTTGCAAGGACAGAGACAAGCAGTCTCGCCGTGTACAGTGTACAGTGCAAGCACACCAAGATGAAAATAATGAATAGGTATGCAAGCGTTATTTTTTTATCATTGGTACGTAAACTCTTAATTAATTTTCACAATATTAGTGGCGATCGTCCATTACGCATAGTTTTAGTTTCGCAGTAGATTGAGGAACTCTGTGGTTACAAAAGCTAGTAAACGGCACACTGGAGTAGTTTCCACTGCACCGTCTTACGGAAATGGTGCAGTCTTCTGTTCAGAGTTGGCTTGGAAGTCGACGGTTTACTGGACCTATTCCGCTTCATTCGATTAATTAATTGATATCCCACTGTCGAGCTGTTCTCTTCCTCCACGATCTATTCCTCCACGACACGTCGTATTATTTTTCCGTTGTCACACATTAACTGGTCACAACGCTCTTCTCATCGCTATCTCTGAAAAAATGCGACTATTGCATTCAGGAATCTGAATTTTGCCTCATCGCACAATGCCTGCCAGACATTTTCCAGATGGACACAACCGATCTTGTAGACCAGATGCGTCAGCATATCACTGAGACAATAAGCTCTCCCTACCATCCCTCCTGTCCCCCCACTCCCCTAAAAAAATAAAATAACAGGAAAAACACAGCTGCTATTTCTTGCCCGCGTGATCATGAAATTCTATTGAAACAAGTCTCTTTGAGGTGGTGATAAATTGCGCGACAAACATTTGTTATTTCTACATATCGTTCTCGGGCAAATTACGTCCTTCGACCCCGTGGGACTAGAAAGTGCGTCATTGCGTCTTCCTGCAACTGTGCTGTGCAAGTGTCTGATGAATACCGTCTGAGGACAAGCTGACCGCAACTGGTTGCTCAGTAATGGAACACTGCGGGCTGGATAAGGCTGAACTCCCGTGGACTCGGTATTCTGTGAGGCACCTTCACTTGTCTGCAGTCCTTTCGGTTTCTTTTTCAGAGCCGATCTGTCCGCCCAGACTGTTCCGAGGCTATCCGAGCATGACGCCTCAAATATAAAAAGTCTATATTCACTTCGCGTAACTCCCCCAATTATCATCGTTTTGCCGAACATTTTTATGCGAATGCGTTTCGCTGCCTGTTGTACCGCTTCATCACTACAAAATAGTGATCTCTTTTGTGGTTCGCTCTACCACCAACTACATAAGCCCCCTACGACTGTTTTCCCCCTCTTCTACTTGACAGAAGCGTTACTGCGAACAGACATCAGCTACATAAAAATCTCGAAAACATCAACTGAAGAACTCAACAATTTATAGATCTGATATTTACACAAAAAAGATGATCTATAGAGTTCATAATGGTATCACATGCGTCGAAAGTATAGATGCCAGCGCGAATTCAACTCGGACAAGTAGCATGTGAAACGATTTAGAACTTATCTCCGTTTGGACTCTAAAAACTTCACTTTACAAAAATACCGCCATTGTGAGATTGCTGAATGTGTAATCAGTATTCGCAGTGCAAAGAACAGGAATGTGAACAATAACAGTAACAGTTATCAAATTAAATAAAGTCAGTAAAACTGCTCAGTAAACAAGGAAGGCTCTTAAACTTAACTGTGATCAGTGATACAAAATTTTACGTCATCTTCCTGCACCATGTACCTATTTTATCACTTTATCATGCACTAGTACACTTTTTCAGCGAGAAAATAAAAATTCGCCTCTCCATTCTTGTACACTCTGTATTATGTGGAGGAGCTTTAACATAATTATTGCAAATACCATACCTTACTTTATTAAATGCACCGCGTGGCTGCATTTCAATAGAGCGAAATCACACGTAAGTTACCAGCTCCCCAATCGTTTGGTATTACCTTTTGCAGTGTTAGCTGATGACTCTGTTAAATTATAGCTATTCCCAATATAACTCAGCACAGTGTAACCTCTGCCTAGCGGTAAGAACAGCATATTTAAGCAGCACGTCAGTTTTCATTATATGAGGTAAAACTTCCGTGCTACGATGAGCGAACTGTTAATGCATGTAAACCAGTGTGCAACCGCTTAATACACTATGTAAAAATAAATTTCCCATTTAATAATCAATTCTGGTTGATTATGATATTATGGTTGTCAACAATCATCAGTATTTAATTGATATGGACGCTACTATTAATATTTATACTATGTGATCGGAAATCTATACAAACCTTATCAGTTTGATTTGTTGGTAAGAGAAGGTGAACAGTTTGTACTACCTCTGTTAAAAAAAAATGGCTCTGAGCACTATGGGACTTAACTTCTCATGTCATCAGTCCCCTAGAACTTAGAACTACTTAAACCTAACTAACCTAAGGACATCACACACATCTATGCCCGAGGCAGGATTCGAACCTGCGACCGTAGCGGTCGCGCGGTTCCAGACTGTAGCGCCTAGAACCACTCGGCCACCCCGGCCGGCTATCTCTGTTATTTTAACAACTTTACTTATTGACTCACATGTTGCACAGTTCACTTACTGTTTATTTTCCTGTTCTAAAAAAAATAATATTTATTATTTCCTGTTAATGACTTATATAGTTATTTCCATTGGCAGTGCTCATTTGCATCTACATTTATTTGCTCAAGTGTATTAGAACACGTGGCAGATCTACATAAAAAGAAACAGAAAACACGGGAAACACTTTGCAGCAAGTGATGTTGGCACGTCGTCTATTTCACTGTAACATTAGTTTTCCTGTGGCGTGTAAGCATTTATGCTCGTATTTCCTAGATTCGTTGACATCTCTAAAATGTACGTTAGAGGTCGCAGACCATCATATTTATCTTACTTGACCTGCTCCAACCAGATGTCTTGTGTATAAATATTACCGTCGCCGTAAACAGAAAGCTATACTAAGATATGTCGAAAGTTTACCAAGCCAGAGACATCAAGCTTCCCTTTACTTGATGAAGGGGCATAACCTGTCGCCATGAGGCAAGTTTAAGGTTGTAAAATGCCGACACTAGGTGGTCCCATAAACCTAAACCGTCTCGTTACTTATGCGCGTATTAACGAACCCTGTCTCATTAGCATATTTATCCGTTTTAGCTTAAAGGATCAATTTACATAAATTAAATGTCACGAATTTTATGTAGCAATCAGTATCCTTAATGTCTTAATCTCGTCATTCAAGTAGGACTAACTTCGGTTTTGGCAATAAAGGAAGATTTTCAGCGGCGGTCAAGTTTCCGTCGATAACCTATGATCGCGTCTGGGTGCCGTTAATGTAAATACAGTCTTCGTGCTCTCAAGCCTTCCAGAAGGGCACACACAGACATAATTTCGGTAAGTTGGCCATTAAGAAATGGGACACCGCCGTTGACGCTTAGCGGTATGTTAGGCGTTTTTCAGATCATTCCCTGCGCAGAATCTAAAGGAGTATCTGATTTTATTAGGGCGGCGTTAGTGCATGTTGCTAGCAAGAACACCGGAGAAATCATCAGACGTTAAACATTATCCTCTAGTGTGCAAAACTGAAGGACGAAAGTAACTTTCACATGATGAAAATAATAATAATAATAATAATAATAATAATAATAATAATAAAATCACCCAATGGGACCAACAGAAATTACATTTTTATTTAAAGACAATAATTACACTGACGTCACCGCGATTTATGATGTCCTGTGGACATTACAAAAGAAGGGGTGTAGTTCTTAATAGGATGCGTGATAACCCTTAACGGCAGCGCATGCTCTGCAACGCGTTCCCATGCTGACTAAATGGTTAGTAAGGAGTTATTGTGGTAGTACATTACTTTCCTCCACCAGCGCAGTCGTGACTGTACCACTAAGTAGACTACACCTGTCAGTATAAACTAACAGCTTTGTCTCCACGCGTCAACACCAGACCTGCTACTCAGCGAAAAATGAGCATTAATGATCTTGCCACACGTACTTGGAGGTACTAACCAACCTACAAACATACTACTCCTAATAGCTAAAATTATCAGTCGGCAAATCAAGTAAATACTGATGTAATGTTGTTCAGTATACTTCCTCAGTCAACAACAAAAATATTGGCACTTGTACCCGTAAAACCTTGTATGTAATGTGCCTGAAAATCAAAATGAATAAACCTAAGCAACTGAAGAATTATTATGAAATGTACTTAATGGTTTTCAATTTACAATTTAATCATCTGCCAACGGTCTTGCCGCAGTGGTAACACCGGTTCCCGTCAGATCACCGAAGTTAAGCGTTGTCGGGCTGGGCTAGCACTTGGATGGGTGACCATCCGGTCTGCCGAGCGCTGTTGGCAAGCAGGGTGCACTTAGCGCTTGTGAGGCAAACTGAGGAGCTACTTGATTGAGAATTAGCGGCTCCGGTCTCGGAAACTGACATACGGCTGGGAGAGCGGTGTGCTGACCACATGCCCCTCCGTATCCGCATCCAGTGACGCCTGTGGGCTGAGGATGAGACGCCGGCCGGTCGGTACCTACGGGCCTTCATGGCCTGTTCGGACGGAGTTTGGTTTAGTTTAGTTTAGTTTAGTTTAATCATGCCAATCACATTGAAGAACAGTGCAACTCTTACAAATGTACTACACTTTAATCGTGTCAGATTTTCAATGAAAACAATAGCAACGCACAGCGGCGATGTTAATAACTAAATAGCGCTACGATACTTCCTTAATGACACCCTCATTCATTCTTCACTGCATTTGTGAATCGCAACACTAAATTATTCATAGCAAAGAGATCTGCGTTACAAAGTGCAGATTAGAAACCACGCACGTTGACGCAATGAATAAAGCTCTATCGCTTGTTTGTTCATCGTCATTATATACACGAACACATTACTCACGCCGCTGTACAGCATTAAGCACTCGGGCACTAGGTGGCTGCAGTGGAGTGGAGCGAAGTTTAAAAGCCGACATTCAGAAGGGAATAGGCAGCGTACTTTCAGAATTACGGTCAAAATTTTCGAGCAGGACGATTGTTGGGGCTGCTATCGTGGAAGTGTCCTTTTTTACCCTTAAAATATGAGGTAGAGCTGGTGAGGTTCCCTTGCGAAGAGCATGTACTTTGTGATAGTGGTTTACGATATAGTTAAATCAGCGGAAAAATGCTCCTATAAGAGTACAAAAAGTGCAAATAAGTTGCTGTTTATTCGGAAGACTTTGACTGAAAAGTGGGGTATCAAATGCCACATTTTACCTTCTTCAGCACCTTTAAAAATATTCCCAAAACAGTTGACATACGAACATATTTGCGCATTTATTGGCATGCAACTCACTTCAAGCTCCCAAAAAAACCCTAACTGCAATCCACTCACATTCACTAGTCCATCGCTGTAAGTCGCTCATACCTATACACACCCACTTGCCCACGCTCATTCACCCATTCACCTGATGTCATTGTCATTATCTCCTGTGTCACAGCCACAGTCCTCTTCGTTCTGTCCTTCTACCACAGTTTTCTCTCACTGTCACTGTCTCCCTCTTCCTCTCTCTTACTGCTAATATTTCACTCCTTCCTTACTACTGCTGCAGTTTCTTCTCGCTGGCACTATCTCTCGCTTTTTTGTTGTCATTGTCATAGATCTGTCTCTCATTAACACTGGCTCTCACTCACTTTCACTTCCTCTTTGTCTCTATTCTTGGGTCCCCCTCCCCCCTAGACTGTCTCCTTCATTCTTTTACTAGCGTCTACATCTACATACATACTCCGCAATCCACCATACGGTGCGTGGCGGAGGGTACCTCGTACCACAACTAGCATCTTCTCTCCCTGTTCCACTACCAAACAGAATGAGGGAAAAATGATTACCTATATGCCTCTGTACGAGCCCTAATCTCTCTTATCTTATCTTTGGGGTCTTTTCGCGAAATATGAGTTGGCGGCAGTAAAACTGTACTGCAGTCAGCCTCAAATGCTGGTTCTCTAAATTTCCTCAGTAGCGATTCACGAAAAGAACACCTCCTTTCCTCCAGAGACTCCCACCCGAATTCCTGAAGCAGTTTCGTAACACACTCGTGATTATCAAACCTACCAGTAACAAATCTAGCAGCCCGCCTCTGAATTGCTTCTATGTCCTCCCTCAATCCGATCTGACAGGGATCCAAACGCTCGAGCAGTACTCAAGAATAGGCCGTATTAGTGCTTTATAAACGGTCTCTTTTACAGATGAACCACATCTTCCCAAAATTCTACCAATGAACCGAAGACGACTATCCGCCTTCCCCACAACTGCCATTACATGCTTGTCCTACTTCATATCGCTCTGCAATGTTACGCCCAAATATTTAATCGACGTGACTGTGTCAAGCGCTACACTACTAATGGAGTATTCGGACATTACGGTATTCTTTTTCCTATTCATCTGCATTAATTTACATTTATCTATATTTAGAGTTAGCTGCCATTCTTTACACCAATCATAAATCCTGTCCAAGTCATCTTGTATCCTCCTACAGTCACTCAACAACGACACCCTCCCGTACACCACAGCATCATCAGCAAACAGCCGCACATTGCTATCCACCCTATCCAAAAGATCATTTATGTAGATAGAAAACAACATCGGATCTACCACACTTTCCTGGGGCACTCCAGATGATACCCTCACCTCCGATAAACACTCACCATCAGTATGCTGTCACTGCCAAGTGTGTTCCACTATCCCCTTCATTCTTTCTATAACACAACCATTCGCCTACTATCTTCGAATATTTATTACTTTCCCGCTGCTTTGCCACTGCCACTGTCTTCATTCTTCTCTCTCAACATAAAAATGCGCGAATATGTTCGTATGCCAAAATTTTTGGGAAAATTTGTATAGGTATTGAGGAAGGTAGAATGAGGCAGCTGGTACCCCACTTTTCAGTCCAGTTCTTCTAAATAAAGAGAAACATATTGGAATTTTTTTGCTCCGATAGGATCGTTTTTCCACTGCTTCAGGGCATGTAACTCATATGAAAAGAATTGCATTGGCTCCGAGCTCTATGGGACTTAACTTCTAAGGTCATCAGTCCCCTAGAACTTAGAACTACTTAAACCTAACTAACCTAATGACATCACACACATCTATGCCTGAGGCATGGCCACACCGGCCGGCTCAAAACACTTGACTTGAACTATTTATCACCAATAGGACCCGTTTTTATGCGTGACTGTAGTACGCATACCGATATCCGCGGCCGGTCGGTGTGGCCGTGCTGTTCTAGACGCTTCAGTCCGGAACGGGGTGACCGCTACGGCCGCAGGTTCGCATCCTGCCTCGAGCATGGATATGTGTGACGTCCTTAGGTTAGTTAGGTTTAAGTAGTTCTAAGTTCTAGGGGGCTGATGACCTCAGATGTTAAGTCCCATAGTGCTCAGAGCCATTTTTTTATATCCGCGGGCATATAAAAGACGTAAAGATGTGGCAAGGGGATGTGCTGATGAGGTGTGTATTTGAGAGCCCATCCCGCAGGGAGGCGGCGCTGTGGCAGCCCTGGCCGGACGTTGCCGCTCGACTGGACCAGCCCGCCTGTGCTCGCAGCGGCGCAGCGCACCTCAGCGCCGCAGCAGCAAGAACAACACGGAGGCCGCGCCCGCTCAAAGCTCCCCCGCGGGACAGCCACCTGCGCGTGGCCGCCTCCGCTCTTTCGCACTCTGCCTTCGCTACGGTCTGGCTCGCGCTAGCTGCCTTCGATTGACAGTCCTGTGCCAATAGGTTCAAAGGGTGCCGTGGAGACCGCAAGCCGTTTTATAGTGCGTGGCAGAGGGTACTTCGTCTGCCACTACCACTCCCCTCCTGTGTAGGGTGTCCGTAAATTATCTTTAGCGCCAGCTGCTTTGCTCGCGTAGAGGTATTATTACTCACGCCTTTTGCCTTCTTATCGAGATACTTCCATAAAAACTTTATTCCGTAACACTTATTTCTTTGCATCTAACCGAGAAGTGAAATACCAGTTTTCATAGTTCCAGCACTAAAAAGTTTTCAGTATACGGGTAGCCAAACATTTTCTTGAAAGTTTTCATCCCCTCTTTCACCTCCTTATGGGTTGAATTTCCAAAAACAGTCAAATTATTATGTTTAATTTGTAACAGAATGCACTCCGTCTGCAGGCCACAAGTGGTCCATCGGGACCATCCGACCGCCGTGTCACCCACAGATGACGATACGGATAGGAGGGGCGTGTGGTCAGCACACCGCTCTCCCGGTCGTTATGGTAGTTTTCTGTGACCGGAGCCGCTACTGTTTGGTCGAGTAGTTCTTCAATTGACATCACGACGCTGAGTGCACCCCGAAAAATGGCAACAGCGCATGGCGGCGCGGATGGTCACCCATTCAAGTGCCGGCCACGCCCGACAGCGCTTAACTTCGGTGATCTGATGGGAACCGGTGTATCCACTGCGGCAAGGCCGTTGCCCTATTTGTAACAGAGCAGCTAAATACAAATTTTTGTGCATTTAATTTCAAAAATGCTTGTATAATGGAACATTTCCATAAAAACTTTCATCTCTTGTATATCTCCATAGAGGTCGAACTTCCAAAGCTATTGAAAAAATTATTTTTTTTAATTTTTAACCGAGAAGCCATATCCAAATGATCACAGATTTAGCTTTAAAACATCCATAATGAAATATTTTCGTAAAATATTTCATCCCCTATTTCACCCCCTTATGGGTTGAATTTCCAGAAACACAAATATTTTCTTTTTTCAACTGAGAAGTCAAATACCAATTTTCATAGACGTAGCCTTAAAAATACTTTAGTAATCGTTTAATAATGATTTATTTAAAAAAACTGTCACCCAATCTTTCACCCCTGTATGGGTTACATTTACAAAAATGCTGAAATACTGATTTCTTCATTTCAGAACCAAAAACCAAATACCAATTTTCGTGTGTCTAGCTTCAAAATTTCCGTAAGAGCGACGTATTTTCAGAAAACCTTTCACACCCTTTTCTTCTCCTTATGTGTGCAATTTCGAAAAAGCCTTTCTTAAACGACGCCTACAATATAAGATCAAAAGACTGTCCAAATTTCAAGTTTCTGTCCTTTGCTGTTTGGGATGAGCGATGAGGCGCCGGTCACTGTGGCCGAGCGGTTCTGGGCGCTTCAGTCCGTAACCGCGCTACTCCTACGGTTGCAGGTTCGAATCCTGCCTCGGGCATATATGTGTGTGTGATACCTAACTAACCTAAGGACATCACACACATCTATGCCCGAGGCAGGATTCGAACCTGCGACCGTAACAGCAGCGCGGTTACGGACTGAAGCGCCTAGAACCGCTCGGCCACCGCGGCCGGCAGTGAGCGAGTCAGTCGGTCGGGATTTTGCCTTTATCTATAATAAATGGTTTTCATCCTGTGATAAAATAACTCATAAATTTTTCTCTCCTCATTCATTCACATCAGTGTGTTCAGTCTTAGTGGCAAGAATATTGTCCAGACGGAATTCCATTTCCCTTACGTACGATTCAAAATCTTCACGGTGACATGTTCATTGCATTGCGAATGCGTACCTTCAAGCCCTGTAGGTCGGTATACAAGATCCTTTACAAAACCCGACAGAATGAAGTCTATACGGACCAGGCCACACACTTACTTTTCTCCTGTGGCATCCACATTTTATCAGATTTCCAAGTTAAATTTTGCATCGAAATGGCGTCACCTGGAAGATAAAAACCCACTTTGACCTGTCTTATCACATGTTGAAAATCATTTGTTAATATTTATTATAGTTTTAAAGTTATTAAAGAGTTAAGTTGTAAAGATAAGCCCGCATCTCGTGGTCGTGCGGTAGCGTTCTCGCTTCCCACGCCCGGGTTCCCGGGTTCGATTCCCGGCGGGGTCAGGGATTTTCTCTGCCTCGTGATGGCTGGGTGTTGTGTGCTGTCCTTAGGTTAGTTAGGTTTAAGTAGTTCTAAGTTCTAGGGGACTTATGACCACAGCAGTTGAGTCCCATAGTGCTCAGAGCCATTTTTTTTGTAAAGATAATTTATGGACAGCCTGTACAAGTCGCTAATGATACACGGGAAGCAACGATTGCTGGTAAGCGTCAGTGTGAAACCGGATCTCCGTAATTTTGCTTTCACAGCCTTTTCGCGACATGCGGGTAGAACGCAGCAATGCTCTTCTTGGCCGGCCGATGTTGCCGAGCGGTTCTAGTCGCTTCAGTCCGGAACCGCGCTGCTGCGATCGCAGGTTCGAATCCTGCCTCGGGCATGGATGTGTGTGATTTCCTTAGGTTAGTTAGGTTTAAGTAGTTCTAAGTCTAGGAAACTGATTACCTCAGATGTTAAGTCCCATAGTGCTCAGAGCCCTTTTTTTTCGGATCGTATGCTCTCGTAATTTTAAATCGTAAACCGCGCGGTGATGCACAGCCTCTTGGGGTTGGATGAACATCTCCATGACGATTTTCGCTTTAAGTGTAGCACACCTAGAATATAGCTCGTCAATATCTACCTTACAGGGTCCAGCAGTAGTAAAGTTGCATTTATTCCAGCATCCTCTGCTACGTTTTCCTAGCATGGCTGGTATATTACCGCGTGTGCTAAACTGACCTGTTATGACCCTAACGAGGCGCTCCCGAATTCTTTCGACGTCCTTTGTTGAAGCGCAGGTGACAGGGAGCCCTGATATTGTGGCAGTACTATAGAATTGGTCGTATTGGAATCTTGGTTTGAGTTGTTGAGTAGGTAACCTGTACCTTCTTGGAAAGCTTTAAGCAAACTTTTCTTTCATACATCCCTAAAGCCCTTGTTACATGCTCCGCTTTATGATCAAAGTATACTACGGGTCCCTGGTTTTCTATCGGGTTTTGGCGCCAGAAAATGTGTCGGAATAACATGAAAGTGATTTGACATAAAACATCATTTGCACAGAATTTAAAGATCACAAAAGTTACATAACGTCCTGACTTACAAACGTGGAATGCAGATACAAATGCAGAGATGACGTTTCGTGCTACCCCACAGAGGATACGCGTCACACGCTAACAGGTAAATCAGCCGATAACGACGTCGCAAGCGAGTTACGATAAACACTGACCATGTAAAGAGGCAGTTGTGACGTCGTCTCCTAAAACCGAAAGCTGTAACCAATACTCGCCGCGGCACGCCTCCATCCTCAATCCAAATTCCCATTCACGCCCCAGCCTACTTGGAATTGCCCCTAAACTCGAACAGCTGGTTAAAGCACCTGCACCTGGGTTTCGGAAAGGATCACCCGTTTAGTTCGACGCTGAGGTGCTATTCGAATACAATTTAATTTTATCCATATTTTGCAGCTACAGACGTGACTGTACTCAATACACTCGAGGTATGAATTAAAAAAAATACGCCTTCAGTCACAATTTTTCGTGATTTATTCAGTACATGATGCATTTCGGACCATGTGGGTCCATCTTCAGGTGAAATTCGTCTTAATAAATGCTTCGTTATGTGTTACGTAACGAATTTCTTAAGTCAGACGCGGAAAATATGTGCGAAATAGTGGAAAAGATGAATAGTTCAAAATGGTTCAAATGGCTCTGAGCACTATGGGACTTAACAGCTATGGTCATCAGTCCCCTAGAACTTAGAACTACTTAAACCAAACTAACCTAAGGACAGCACACAACACCCAGCCATCACGAGGCAGAGAAAATCCCTGACCCCGCCGGGAATCGAACCCGGGAACCCGGGCGTGGGAAGCGAGAACGCTACTGCACGACCACGAGATGCGGGCAAAAGATGAATAGTGTAAACTTAACAAATAACCCAAGAAAAGCGTTTTTAACCTTTTAGTAACAGCATAAGTTTTTTCCTCCATCTTTTCTAATGAAGGGTTTTTTTTTTTTTTTCAATACGGTCTGAGCCTCCGTAATGCTGTTTGAGTTTAGGTGAATTGGGATGAGGCTTGAATAGGAATTTGGACTGAGTAGGGAGGTATACTAGGGTAGTCCGTGAATTTGTGCAAAGCCACTGTGTCAGGCTGGTGTAGTGGTTAGCGCACTGCCTGGTGACCTAGTGAGTAGAAGACACGAGTTCGAATCCGGTTCTTCGTACAAATTTTCATTCTTCGCTTCAGCCTGTGTGTGTGTGTGTGTGTGTGTGTGTGTGTGTGTGTGTGTGTGTGTGTGTGTCTGTCTGTGTCTGTGTTTATTTGTGTGTTATAGATGTTTGAGACTGGAAAAGGCCTCTGGGTCCATGTAGTTTCATTTGACTATATTTTGTGTCTATCTTAAACTCTGTTTTATTGTTTTCTCCCGTTTCGTGACAAGCAAAGATTACGCGAGGACCTGATATTCTTCCTGCTTGTGTCTTACTACAAGAGAGATCAAATATCTGAAAGTTGAAAGCCGTTTACGTTTTACAATACCTGGAAAAAGCAAATTTATACTGTGCACAAATAAATGAAAAAGCTTGATTTCGACAGTGAAAATGTCAGATGTGTTGGATAAGGGAGTCATCCTTGTTATTTAGCAAAAAAAAAAAAAAAAAAAAAAAATAACGTTCAAATGGCTCTGAGCACTATGGGACTTAACTTCTCAGGTCACCAGTCCCCTAGAACTTAGAACTACTTAAACCTAACCTAACCTAAGGACGTCACACATTCATGCCCGAGGCAGGATTCGAACCTGCGACCGTAGCGGTCGCGCGGGTCCAGACTTAGCGCCTAGAACCGCTCGGCCACTTCGGCCGGCGTTATTTAGCACTTAAAACTGAAACAAGAGACAAAACAGTATGTACGGGGTGTTTCGAAAACTTTGTATCAAACGTCTATAAGTGATAGACCACGTGACGGGGAAAACTTCTATAATAGATAAAAGTTTCGCTGACACATCCGGGCGACGCTAGAATATTAGCTTTTTCCGGCCTTGGGACGACGAGATTTCGCCGAACTAGTAGGGTCTACTAACCAAGTGTGCTGCATACTACCTACTCCCGTAAACTGCCAGTGAGTTTCAATAAGAAAACCTTGAGAATGATTGTTTCTAAGCAGAGAAAGGTACTTTAGATGCTAATCAGAAACTTTTAAGTTTTGATTCTGACGTGCCACGTAGGCACATGTTGATTATGACAATCATGTGGGAACACTTCATAACGCATGTATTGCCATTTTGATGTTTGTTATTAAGATCAGACACTTTCAGTGCATCCTAAGTAGACCAGGCTTGAGAATGAACCGATTGGTTCGAAACGAGTCATCAAACATAAGTACTGCAACTTGTTAATAAACGCTTCATGAACTATGAAAAAGGTTGCTGGTTCTGTGTCAACGAAATGTTGAAACTGGAAAAAAATTACTTTCGTCTGTAAGTTTTGCTCACACATGTACTTGTGCTCATGATAAAAGATAGCACATGACAGTAGTTCATTTCCGTGTATCGATTTCGATGGCTCGATTAGAGTTACTTTACTCAGGTATGGAATTCAGGCAATACTTTGTGCTGTACCTCTTTACAATAATTTTTTATGTTCATACATCTTCGATGTTGTGTGGTCCTGTCAATTCTTTTTAACGCGAGCTGTCGTGTTCTTATTGATACATGGTCCACAGACGTAGAGATAATGTCCATTGAGCGACTGCATGTACGTTACAATAACATTTGTGATTAATTACGTGATTACTTGCTATAGCTGTATGTTGCGATTATGTCCGCGGTTCTAAAAAAAGTGCATATCCCTGAAATTATACTCTGGCTTCGTGAATAGCATCAGCGATCTCTCAATGTGATTGCCATTTTTACATCGTCACCGTGTAGTTTCCTGAGAAACTGGATTTTGGGTTAAAGAAATAATTCTACTCCTAGTCCGGATAAACACGACCGTGATGTTGACAGTCCTAAAATTCTTCCGCCACCACCATATGCGTAAAGTCTGAAACCCTGTCGGAATGGAGAAATCTATCACGCTTACATTTTTTTAAAAGTATTTCAAGAGGCATAATCACAAGTATAGCACAGTGTTACCGACTTCCATTGTCACAACAACCTGTCTTCAGATAATAGTAATATTATCTAAAGACAGTAATATGAGAATCAGCTGGTTGCTGTGGCAAACGAAATTCGTAATTCTGTCAATAACCATCATGTGTGTTCTTCCCAAAATAAGCAGAAATTAAAACGCACTGCTGAAATAGCATATCCCTCTCCACTCGGAATTACCAGTTTGTGTCATCGCGTCATGAGTCACGAGTCGGTACTGGTTTCATGCTTGTCTTCCAGCAGATGGACCAGTGTTAAGTGACTGTAATCGAAATTGTCACATGAACATTTTCATGTGTGTACTGTAGCTGCGAAATGTGCTTACAAAAGCTAGCTGCGAGAGATGTAAGAATCGTCATGAAATTACTACGAAATGATTAGCAGAATAGCTTGTTGTATCAACATATACAAGTGTTCTACCTGATCGTTTACAGCGCGCATCATGAAACCGACAGCGAATGCTCCTCTTATCCATTGTAATTAATTTTGTCTGGACGAGGACATGCGGGCGGGCAGAGGCTCATGTAGTAACAAGTGACACGCGACCTCAAAAGGCATAATACTTTTTGACAAGGTACCCAACATATTTCTTGAAGTGTTTGTAAGGACAGCTCATCGTTTTCACAAGACCCCCACCTGCTGAACAAAATTTTTGGCCACCTTGCTATCCGCTAAGCGGTAATAATCCTCTTCGGAATCATTCAGCATTTACCGGTAACAACGATCCCCTACAGTCGGTAAGTAACTGTAGCAGATAACTGTCTCCGAAGCAATGCCCTTCACAACTAAAACATAAAGCTCCATTGTTCTTCAAGGAAGTAAAAGCCAATGTTTCTTTACCAACTGTTCTTTGACTTGCCGCGTCGCACTGTTGTGACGTGATCGAATGCTATTAGCGGTTGCAGCTGCATTTAAGTATTTCAGTAATCAAAGTTATGATCATGCAAAATCTTAAGAATGGCACAATGCTATCTTTCGCAATAGTGATAAACAATCAATTGTTTCTTTCATAGCGGGGTCCACATCACATACCGATTAAATAAGCCGTATTTCCGATGAGCCTGTATCTTTGTGATACTTTTATTTGCAATTTGGCCAGATGCAAACTCGTGGTCATTCGTATGAACGTATGACTATGTGTACGCAAATACCTGAGAACGATAGTAAAAATGAAATTAACCGATAGCAAAAAAAAGTATTACATAAAGTTACATCCCCATCGAAAACATGGCTTAATTTAAACAGGCAGTTGTAGAGGGTGAAATTAAAGAACTATATTTTTGGAGAAACGTTGTAAAATTTCATCGGAAGTTTTTATATGACTGAACTGTTGTGTACTGTTGAGGTTTATGGGAGCTTTACTCGGTCAGAATCAAAGACGAGATCAAAGAAATTTCGAAACAGACAGAAAGATTAGAAACCTGTCGTCTTAATGAATATGAAAATGTTAAATATATAGTGAAAGATCATGGAAAGAAAGACTGCATTCTTTTGACTATTTTTAGATAAGTTTAGAGCACCGACACCAGAGACTGAGTGGCATTATCATGCATCTTGCAGAAGAACCGTAAAAACAAGAGAAATTAGGCCAAACCAGGAGATCACAATCAGGGCCTTAACAACTAACAATAAGACATACTCTCCTCTAAGGACTAGACAGTTATGTGCGTATAATTTATGTTGGTTTTCACACTGTTCCCGATAAGATGCAGAGACTGCATTCATTAGCCGGTATGTCCTGCATTACCCCAGACAAAATGTTGAGTACAAGAAGACTAACCCGCTTGATGGTGGCAGCCGTGTTATCCAAGAAACTCAGTCTTAATGAAATAGTTTCTACGTTTTACGTCAAGTCAGCTACCAGACGTTGTACCACGTCGAATAGTTGTTCTGTTTGGACAATGTGTTTATGATGATTTCCGCATAAACTTCAACAGATATGAAAACGGAATGCATCGTTACGAATGACCTTCTTGATTAAGCTGACTACGAACGGTGGCATGTGTAGCCTTGGTGGTGTTAAGTTCCTATGGGACAAAACTGCTGAGGTCATCGGTCCCTAGGCTTACATACTACTTAACCTAACTGAAACTAACTTACGCTAAGGACAACACGCACGCCCATGCCCGAGGGAGAACTCGAACCTCCGACGGGGCGAGCCGCGCGAACCGTGCAAGGTGCCTCAACCGCGCGGCCAACCCGCGGAGTAGCCTTGTACACCGCAGCTTGGTAATGTACTTGTCCTGTAAATTGACAGTCAGATGCATAAACTGTTCTGATACTGTGCGTAAGTTGTTCGGTATACAAGGCGTGTCTTCATTCATCATGTAAGGGCGGCTAAGAACAAAACGATCTATTGCCACATAACCAGAAAATATCGTTCTTGTGAAATACAACTGCCTGTTTATTCGCACGAAATAATTAGCGCTACAGATAGAGCATTTCAATTTGACTCCATATTTCGAGATTTCCGGAAGACTTTTGACACGGTTCCTCATAAGCTTCTACTAATCAGATTGATTGCCTACGGAGTTGGCGTGTCAGCTGTACGACTGTATTCATGATTTTCTCTCCGAAAGGTCAGAGTTTTGGTCAATCGACGGGAAGTCATCTAGGGAAAAAAAGAAGTTCAAACTGGCAGCTCCAAGTAAGCGTTATAGCTCCTCTGCTGCTCTTCATAAATTTTGCAAACGGTTTGGCTCAATTGGTTCAAATGGCTCTGAGCACTATGCGACTTAACTTCGGAGGTCATCAGTTGCCTAGAACTTAGAACTAATTAAACCTAACTAACCTAAGGACATCACACAAATCCATGCCCGAGGTAGGATTCGAACCTGCGACCGTAGCGACTGAAGCGCTTAGAACCGCACGGCCACACCGGCCGGCTGCAAACGGTTTAAGAGACAATATGACCAGCTGATGATACAGTTGTCCGACGTCTACTAACGACGTCAGAAGAATGAAACGAATTGCATGACATCTGCATGGTGCGAAAAGTGGCAATTGACCCTGGACAATAAAAAGTGAGGGTTCCCCTTATGAGCACAAAAAATTACGGTAAATTTCAGTTTACAAAATTTAAAGATTGTCGATCCAGCTAAATAACTGTAAACTATAATTACGAACAACTTGAATTGAAATCATTGCATAAAAATGTTGTAGGGAAGTGGAAGACAAGGCTGCGTTTAATTGGGGCTACACATAGAAGAGGCAACAATTCTGTTAAACGAATTACTCGCACTATGCTGTGCGGTATGAGAACCTTATCATATGGGAGAGGACATCGACAAACATCAGAGCAACGCAGGTCGTTCTTTATTACTGTAAAACAGGGGGGAATGTGTCACGGATATGATAAGCAGGCTCGGTTGGCAACCATTAAGACAAAGGCGCTTTTCGTTGTAGTTCTGCTACGAATGACAAAATATTTAGGTAATTCTCACGTACATAGGCAGAAATGAGCGATGTGATAAAAGAATCAGAGTTCGCAGGGAAAGATGTAGGTGTTCACTTAGAATGGAAAGTCGACAAAGATAGAAGTTGTTCTGTGGATCCCCTGCCAAACAGTTAGGTCAGAACTGCATAAAAATGGTGTAAATGTAGATGCAGAAGTCATCTAATGTGGGACTCGACAAATTTCGTATCGTGCGGTAACGAGTGAGCGAGCGGTCGGAGTTGATAGTTGCGTGTTACTCCTGGCATCTATGATGGCGAGAACACGGCAAGTGCCACGAGCCGATTTCCCAGGAACTTCACTCAGTGGAAGAGGAGTCGAAATAAGCGAATATGTGTCTCGGCGTATTCGTAGATAGACGGCTGTTTTTGAAAAAAAACGACGATCAAAGTTTCCGCGGTATTTTCGAGGTACTTCATGTGCGTTTTACTGCACGGTATCCTCAAGCGAAATGGTGGCTCATTGATTAGCGTTGTGGCTACTCAATTTTGCGTCCTGTATGCGAAACCAAATTATTGTTTTTGTTTATTATATTTTTATTTTTGTCATTTATCTACCCATGTCTCTAGAAGGTTACTACACGAATGTTTCCTATGAAATTAGAGGTGCAAGTGCGTTATATGAATTGTAAAATTGCAAACGGATTTCACAATAACAAGTTTGTTTGTGTGGCCATCCTCCGCAACAAGCATATAAATACTTTCGCAATAAGTATCATACATTTACTATATGATGTATGTATAAAATGCATGTTTGACAACCAGCTGCTTTTATTTTAAACCCAAATATCAACCGTTTTCAGTCATTGACATCTTCGCGGATAACGGTTAAAATGGTTTAAGCACCACATTATATTTGTCATTACTTAAATAATGTGTAGAGCATGTCACGAATGTCAATGTACGACACAGGACTTTTAGAAGCAAACATACTAAGTGTACACAGAGCAGTATTGAAGATCTTCTCTTCAGGTGATGGTCAAACACCATTTTATTCATTACTTGACGGCTGTCGAGAGTCACCTTCCAAAAGTGTTAGCCGGCCGCTGTGACCGAGCGATTCTAGGCGCTTCAGTCCACAACCACGCTGATACTACGGCCGCAGGTTCGAATCCTGCCTCGGGCATGGATGTGTGTGATGTCCTTAGGTTAGTTAGATTTAAGTAGTTCTAAGTCTAAGGGACTGATGACCTCACATGTTAAGTCCCATAGTGCTTAGAGCCATTTGAACCATTTGCACCAAAAATGTTGTGTAATATACACTATGAGATCAAAAGTATCCGGACACCCCCAAAAACATAAATTTTTCATATTTAAGTGCATTGCGCTTCCACCTACTGCCAGGTGCTCGATATCAGCGACCTCATTAGTCATTAGACATGGTGAGAGAGCAGAATGGGGCGCTCCGCGGAACTCACGGACTACAAACGTGGTCAGGTGATTGGGTGTCACTTGTGCCATATGTCTGCATGCGAGATTTCCACACTCCTAAACATCCCTAGGTCCACTGTTTCCGATATGATAACGAAGTGGAAACATGAAGGGACTCGTACAGCACAAAAACTTACAGTCCGACCTCGTCTTTGACTGACAGAGACCGCCGACAGTTGAAGAGGGTTGTAATGTGTAATAGGCAGACTCCTATCCAGAGCATCAGATAGGAATTGCAAACTGCATCAGGATCCACTGCAAGTACTATGACAGTTAGGCGGGGGGTGAGAAAACTTGGATCTCGTGGTCGAGCTGCTGCTCATAAGCCACAAATCACGCCGGTAAATGCCAAGCGATACCTCGATTGGTGTAAGAAGCGTGAAGACTGGACGATTGAACAGTGGAAAAAACGTTGTATGGAGTGACGAATCATGGTACACAAAGTGGCGATCCGATGACAGGGTGTGGGAATGGCGAATGCCCGGTAAACATCATCTACCAGTGTGTCTAGTGGCAATAGTAAAATTTGGAGGCGGTGGTGTTATGGTGTGGTCATGTTTTTCATGGAGGGGCCTTGCACCCCTTGTTGTTTTGCGTGCACTATCACAGCACAGGCCTACATTGATGTTTTAAGCACCTGCTTGCTTCCCACTGTCGAAGAGCAATTCGGGGATGGCGACTGCATCTTTCAACACGATCGAGCTCCTGTTCATAATACACGGCCTGTGGCGGAGTAGTTACACGACAGTTACATCCCTGTAATGGACTGGCCTGCACAGTCTTGACCTGAATCCTGTAGAACAACTTTGGGATGGTTTGGAACGCCGACTTCGTACCAGGCCTCACCGTTCGACACCGATACCTCTCCTCAATGCAGCACTCCGTGAAGGAGAATGGGGTGCCAGTCCCCAAGAATCCTTCCAGTACCTGACTGAATGTATGCCTGTGAGAATTGACGCTGTCATCATGGCTAAGGGTGGGCCAACACCATACTGAATTCCAGAATTACCGATGGGGGGCGCCACGAATTTGTAAGTCATCTTCAGCCATGTGTCCGGATATACTGTATATTTGTATGGTATGTAGAGAGGTAACAATCTTTTTAAATTCTGATACTCTTGATATTTGATTATCATATCGATTCTTAGTTCGTATATTTTATTCGTATGTTTATCCTTCAAGATGATCTGTTATATTCTTTTGGATGGTACCGATCGTAGAAGCATTCGAAACACTGATATTCCGAACTCCACGAGCATCGCGCGAAAGCAGATTTGACACAGTGACATTTCTTCGGGGACGAAATGTCATTAATACTGCTGATAATTTCGCGTGTCGGCAACAATTTCGCGGCAAACCCTGAATAATAGATCACTTTTCGGAAAACTACCGCTTGTAATTGATTATGAAGAAGTGGAATTTCAGTCAAAACATTTTCAAACAAATTTCTCATTTTTTTCTAAATTCATTCACCAGGCGGACAATTAGTAGACGAATAATGATAATGTTATGTTAATATACAACGGAATTCGTATATTAATCTTCTACAGACGTGAGTAAGTAAATGAAAAACAAAAATAACAGTAATAATCGGGTTTCGAACACGGGGCGCAAAATTAAGTAGCCGCAACGCTAACCACTGTGCCACCATTTGGTCGGAAGATGCCATGCGCTAATAGGCACAGAAATTAACTTCATAATACTTCAAAAAACTTTGCCGGTAGCTTTTTCAGAAACCGTCGAGTATTTACTACAAGCCGAGACAGTGTTCGCTTATTTTGACCCATCTTCCACTGAGCGAAGTTTCTGGTAAATCACGTTACGGCTCTTACCGTGCTCCCATTTTGACTGACAGTCAGGAACGCTCTCCTGCGACTCGGTCTGAGGCCGATACCACGCGCAGATGTGCCGCTTAAGAGGAGCGGCGATGGTGCTTTGCGGCGGGTAAGAAGAGCGGCGTAGAGCGGCGGCCGCTGTGGTTGTGGCACCCCTGGCCGGACGCGGCTGGTGCTCACTGGAGTGAGAAGGCTGCGGCCAGGAAGGAACACGTCGCCCGTGGCGAATCACCGCGCAGCGCTTCCGACACTAATCTCGGCCCCCCGCCGCAGCGCCGCCACGAGTGACGTAGGCCGCCTTTGTCTGGCTGGCGGGCCTGCGCCGGCCCCCGACGGCGTCGATCGCCGCGCCAAGTGGATTTGCACGTCTCGCGTCGCAGGCCGTTATCTGCGCGGGCAGCGCGGATTAGCGCACTTGCTGATCCCCGACTGATTGTGAGTCCCGCCTGAACACTGTGTTCTGACGCTGGATTCGCGTAACCGGGGTCCAGCAAATCTTCATCTCTTCGCTAAACGATCTCAAAGCTAGATGAAGCAGATGATGGAGGCAATGACGTGATTCTGAATATGTATCTCCATTCGTAAGTTATCCGATGTGGCTTTAAGTACATCGTCTGACAGTCCTTGAGCTGAGCTTGTGACATTCGCCATAAACATATTAAAGGTAACGTAAAGTTACACCTGGAACGTCTTTTCTCCAATCTTCCACGAGCAATATGCCATTTGGGATACAAGTGCAGCGTCACTTGCATGGGGCACGTACAACCCCAAATCCAGATTTTTAACCACCTGCCAGTCCGCAGCTCGTGGTCTCGCGGTCGCGTTCTCGCTTCCCACGCACGGGGTCCCGGGTTCGATTCCCGGCGCGGTCAGGGATTTCCACCAATCTCGAGATGACTGGGTGTTTGTGTTGTCGTCATCATTTCATCATCGTTCATGCAAGTGACGAGATAGGACTGAGCAAAGGTTGGGAATTTGTACGGGCCCTGATAACTGCGCAGCTGACCGCTCCACAAACTAAACATCATCATCATCATCATTAACCACCTCCCACCATGGATACTCCAGTGGCAGAGAGTAATTTTAGATTTGGTGCAGTATAGGAGAGATTGCACTCCTGCATACTTATTTAGTATACTATTTTATGACATTTTAACTGAGCACCACAACTGTACAGCTGCCTTTACGAATGTGTCGAAACAGAGAGACCCCGTTGGTTGCTCTGTTGTTTCCTCTGATCGTATCCTCAAGGTCGGACTGCCTCGAGATTTTAGTGGCTTAGACGCAAAATTATATGCGATCTTGTGGGCACTGGAACAGATGAGATCTACTTCGAGTACAAAATTCCTTGTCTGTTCCCATTCTCCGAGAGCCCTTCACTCTCTACAACGCTTGTACCCAGTAGATATAGGAGTCCAGAAGATCCAGGACGCCCGCCTCCAATTACAACGGCTGGGGAAGGTGGTTCAAAAACGGCTCTGAGCACTATGCGACTTAACATCTGAGGTCATCAGTCCCCTAGAACTTGGAACTACTTAAACCTAACTAACCTAAGGACATCACACACATCCATGCCCGAGGCAGGATTCGAACCTGCGAGCGTAGCCGTCGCGCGGTTCCAGACTGAAGCGCCTAGAACCGCTCGGTCACACTGGCCGGCGGGGAAGGAGGTATCTTTCTGCTGGGTTCCAGGGCGCATTGGTATTGCGGAGAATGAAAGAGTGGATGTCGCAGCTAAGGAGGCATGTCGTGATCCTCCGTTATTTCCGTGTGTCATCCCGCTGCATGCTGTCACTTCGCTGTTGAAGTATATAGTCATGCAACGATGGGAAGCCGAGTCGCTGGAACTGACAGGTAATAAGCTGCATCTCGTAAGGGTCACTATGCGGCCATGGCCTACCTCCTTTCAGCCACGAACACTGGACGAAGTCTTCCTTACTCCCCTTTACTTAGGCCGTAGTCTTCTGACGCACGGCTTCTTGCTCCAGCGAGAGGACACTCCAATGTGTGGTGCTTGTGGTGTACAGATCAGCGTGGGCCACATTTTACTAGACTGTTTTAGTTTCGGAGCAGAGGGCAGCTACAGATTTGCCGGTAGTTCTGCGCTCTATTTTAAGTGACAGTGAAACGAATTCGGTTAGTGTTAAAAGGGTCTCTGATGTGTCCAGATTGTTTCAGAAAAATTTAGAGAGGTGTCCTTAATGTGTTAACAGTGTGACCGGCTCACAGAAGGTGTATTTTTTTTCTTTTTTTTTCTTTTTTGAACGATCAGCCCGTCACATATACATCTGCCGTAGCTCCTCTGTCGTTTTACTTCCGTTTTTATTCCCGGTATAGCAACTTCCTCTATATCTCCTTTGTTTTAAGGCGTGTGATATGGAGTGGTTGTTTGGATCAACGAAAGAGAGGTAGGAGTGAGTGAATGTATGTAGGTGCGTATGTGCCACATATTCGTTCCTTTTAATATTTGTAAGGGCGCTGATAACCTCTGTGTTGAACACCCGCGCTCCCCAGAAACAACAACAATAATACAGTTCCACCGTCTAACCCTGAAGGGTCCATCGGATCCGACTGACCGCCATGTCATCCTCTGCCGGTGGCGTCAGTGGATGCGGTATCGAGGGTCATGTGTCAGCACACCGCTGCCCTGGTATTTGTCAGGTTTCTTGACCTTGAAATCGGTACTACTCTGTCAAGAATCTCATCCGTTGGTCTCACGAGGCTAGCCCAGTCCAATACCACCATCAAGGAGAAATCCATGGAAGTACCGGGAATCGAATCCGGTTACACCACATGGTAGTCAGTCGCGCTGGCAGCTCAGCTATGGAGGCTGGCGTAAATCTTTGGTCATATATTTGATACGTTTGGTGAAATGTCAGTGATATTCATGGCTATGAATGTAGCCTAACAAAAGTGATTTTTTGGCTGGAACTAACTCGAATTGTAGTAAGATATTTTCTAGATATAGTATCGAGTGTTAGCTATATTACATTTTTCCCGTAGGTTTTGCCTGCTGAGTTCCTTAGAGTAATCATTCCGACTACTGAGCACAAGTGGTTCGTTTGCTGCTTATATTCAAAGGGCGCACTCTCCTTATACAATATATTTGAGTTTTATGGGCTAAGACGGAAGGGGAGAGTAGGGGACAACGGAACAAGAAAATAATTCTAATAAACATATGTCCAGAAATGAATGGTTGCCCCATTTGACGTATGCACAAGTGCAGTCTAGCGAATGTTACAAGACTGGTAACGTCTACGGCTACGTTTATTCCGAAACAGCGCAAATGAGGCGTGAATTGCAAAGTGATAAACTGCTCTCGTTTGATTTTATCATCATTCATACTGGTAAATAGCGTTTCGATAACAAGTGTACTGGTCATGGCTCGCCAACATCATGGCCTCCCAGATCCCCACACTTCACACACACACACATAAAAAAAAAGAAAAATAGAAGTTTTGGTGTATTTCAGCCCTAAGAGCCGGCCTGTGTGGCCGAGCGGTTCTAGGCGCTTCAGTCCGGAACCGCGCTGTTGCTACGGTTGCAGGTTCGAATCCTGCCTCGGGCATGGATATGTGTAATGTCCTTAGGTTAGTTAGGCTTAAGTAGTTCTAAGTTCTAGGGGACTGATGACCTCAGATGTTAAGTCCCATAGTGCTCAGAGCCATTTGAACCATTTTTTTCCAGTCCTAAGACATTGTGAATGGTTGTCACTGTATTAGAAACACACCTGGGATATTTGGACCTGTACGGGCATTGATGAGGAGTAGTGCTGACGCCTGCCTTCACATGGACGGTGGCCATGTGGGACACTTACTGTAATGCGTTTGTCGTCAAGAGCGTGTCTGCAGTTTGCATCCTCGGGGACTGTGTTATTAGGCGCACTTGTGCACAGTCATAATACGTCCTATCGGGGAAAGCATTGATTTCTGGACCATTGTTTTCTGTTTGTTTCATTGTTCTCTACACGTCCCGTTTTGTTTGTACCTGAAATAATCAAGTACCTTGTACATGATTCCCACTGACGAAGCTCCCTAATTCACTGGCAGATGTTTGGTTCTAATACACCTACCGATAACAGGTGGGGACTTCAATCCGTGACGTGTAGTTATTGTTGGGTGTTTCCTCGTACGAGCGCAAACAGGAAGAGAGCAGAACAATGACAATCTTTTTTGCCACTATATTACTTTTTTTTAAATACAGTTATTGTTGACAGACTGATCTATTGTGCAGCACTGATCTGAAAGGTGACAAGGTTGTTGTGAGTTGGCGAAGCGGTATCGAAGGCTTAAGTTAAGGCAAAAGTTTTTCTTCCGCTTACCCTTTTTCCTAAATCCTCTCCTCTTCGTTGCCTTTTTCTATTAAATTTGTTTTTATTCATCTATAGTACATTGCCATTGCCGTTGTAATCTTCAGTCAGAAAGCTGGTGAGTTCTAGCTCTCCACGCTAGACAAGCCTGTGTAAGCTCTTAATCTCTGCATAACTGTTGCACCCTACACCGGCTTGAACGTCCGTACTGCAATCAGGCCTTTCTATTCCTCTACAATTTTTACCCGTAGCAATTCCCTCTGTTACCAGTTTAATTATTCTTTTACGCCTCAGTATTTGTTCCCGTGAACGTATCTACACATTTAGTCAATTTGTGGAATACCCTCTTTCTGCCCTGCTCTGATTCAATGCCTCTTCATGTCACCAGCTGTTACGTAGGAAGATGCATTTTACTGTTACAAAATATCAGGAGTCTGATTCGACGTAAGACAGCGTTTGAAGACCGTGACTTGACAATATAAATCACTAACTGAATCAAAAACTATGACAAATACGTCGACGGAATGTTAGAATCTGTTATAAAGTTCTCTTCTTCACTTTCCCCAGTGCTCTAAGGCACTTATGAAGTTCGTCCTCATTAGTATCAAACTTCATTAAAGTAATGTTTCAAGACAAGGAAAACTTGAATCGTTGCAGTGTGGTTTGAAACTCCGATTGTATAACACAAAAGATAAATCAATTACCTGTGTCAGTTACTCTCTAGGACTTACACCGAAATCTTCAAGAAGATCAGTAACGTAATGTAACCCATTGATCCAAGTGAAGACGACAGTGTAAATCCTCGAAAAATGTCGTGGAAAGATAATTGGCACAGATAATTGTTTTAATTTATATTCTTAGAAAAAAAAGTTTTTAAATTGAATACTCTTTCAGACAGTGCATTTCGTTGTTCCGATCATGATGCACCATAGAATGAAGTTAATTAATCTTCACAAATTCGCAAAAGATACTGTTTCTCGAGTATTAATTAAATCTTACTGTAGAACTCTCGATTGCACAGTAAATGACTAATGAAATTCATGTATGCAGTGCATGAAGGGACGAAAGGAATGGCCATCCACAGAGCCATTTTCATTAGCTCTGTCAATATCCAACCATCGAACACCACCCCGACATACGAAGCTTCATTTATACTGTTGACTATCTTTATGGCTTGGCGCACAGACTCGCAGATCATGTAAACACCGTTAAGTATTTTATTTCATCCTATGATAGGTCATTGTATTACCCGCCTAACTGCCTACTATTTAATCTACGAGAAACGAAGTATGGGCATTTCAAGTTGGAAAAGAAATGTTAATAGACAGCTGCATGTTATGGCAGTCTGGATGACTGATGCATTGCTTCCCTCCTTAGTATCCTTAGTATGAATGGCACCTTGGGCCGAGCTCTAATGGACCTCGACTACTGCCTGAAGACTGGGCAGATGATGACAACCCATCGAACTTTTTGCAAATAGCTGTGTTAATGACCATACCTTTTGCTTTCTCCTATTCTGTGTCATAGAGTATGATTACCCAGTGTTGCTCATCTCGACGCACACAAATCGAGTGGATGTAGCCGTCACTGAAACCTTGACAGTGAATACTAGGTATCTGAAACCAACAAAAAACCACTGAAAATCTTATTTCCTTGTTGATATTCCCGTGCTAGATATATAGGAGATGTGATTACAGTATCTGAGAAAAGAATGGCAGAATTCAAAAGCATTAAACTCGGCGCGGAGGCTGATGGGAGCAGCTGTAAATGGGAAATGCCTTTACGGTTGCTCCCGTGAACCGCCGTGGCGAGTGTCAACTTAGCTTGCGCGAAGTGTGCTTCGGCAGTGACCTCCACATGGAAAATTCAAGTGGAGGAGTAGTGTGCTTCATGACATGTAGTTTTGGATAAAGCGACATCAGCATGTTGAGAGAGAAGGTGAATCAGAAGAAAGTACATTCCAGAGTGCGTGGTAGCTACAGATCCCGCTACCACTCAATCCCCCTGTCTCCGTATCAGACACCAGGTGGAATAGGCGTGGGCAATCTGGCAGTCCTGAAAGACCAATTGGAAGGTTGTTATTGGGTGATGATGGAGGAATACTCCACAATATGCTCCAGTTCTATCCTGATCTCTGTACACACAGCGACGCCTCTCGAGCTGCCGAAGAGGGAATTGCTATTATTCGTTTATGGACAGATTCTCTCTGGACTGTTGCTGGGACATTTAGATTAATTTTGTGGTTTTACCATCGTGTCTTTTTGTAGTTCGAGACGTTCAGCACTCTGACAAGCAATAAAATCATATAGTACAAGTTATCAGGGTAACCCCAAGGACCCGAAGAGATAAGGCTTTCAGCACGTCCTGAAGAGGTTCTCGGTGGCCTGTTGCAGACGCAGGCGATGGCGCTGACGCGCGGCTGCAAGACCCCACCGGCGCCACCCCCGCTGCTGCCGCCCCCGCGGCCGCCGTCGCTGCCGATGGGCAGGCTCGAGTTGTCGGCACCGCCGCCGCCGCCCCCACCGCCCCCGCACCAGCCGCCAGCCCCCTCCTCCTCCAGGTCGCCCACCCCCAGCCCGCAGCTCGACAGGGACCGCGACTCGGAGCACGACAGCGGCAAGCACGCCTCCGGTGAGTACCACGCCAACCAATCACTGCGTTCCCAGAGCAGAAGAATGAGGACGAGGGCATCAGAGAACACTATCTTCCTATGTAGTTACGGCCGCAATGCCTCAGAACGAGGAAAGGCATTCTTCGAGTTGGTGATGTCCGCAGATCTCCGCTTTCAAGCCGTCGTGTCCTCATATTTCCCGATACTGCCTCCTGTACATAAAAAGCCTCCAAAAGTTCAATATTTATTAACAAAACTTCATTGTGAGTCCTTCAATACACTGACGCCACAACCACACTTTCATTAGATATGTGGGTACTTTCATCTGACAATGTGATTTCAAGAAGGGAACACGTCGAAGGCGTTGTTTGTATTTTATTGATAATGAACGTAAGAAAAAAATTATATGCGTGAATGATGGAGAGAAAATAACAACATAATCGTTCACCGAAATACGATGTCTGTTACAGTTTATGGGAAAATATTAATTATGTCACGGGACAGATTATGGTAAGAAAACATTGTAATTGGAGAGGAAACTTCAACTAAAAAAAGGTAGCAAGTAGCTAAAATTTTTGATGGCAGGAGGTCATTTGAATGATGTTTAAGTGTTGCACTATCAGTAAACGCCAACAGTACAACTCTCATACAAACCTGCGAGCAGCTGTACCTGTAGTGCAGTAATGTTTTACTTAATTGAAGATAAGTAAAGGAAAAATTTTTTGCGTTGTGTGATTATTCGTATTGGATATAAGGTCCGCCTCTTACACAAAACACAGTTTTTTCATGTTGCCCAAACATGTTTCAGCACCTCTGAGCGATGATCAGTGGGTTTCTTGATTCAAGACTGTGCCCTGAAAAACGAATACCAACTGATGATGGCACAGGTGTTATGAAACATATTTGGTTCACATGAAAAAAGTGTTTTGCATAACAGGCGGACCTTGCATCCAATAAGTTCTACTGCTAACTCGGCAAATACAAGGGCTGCAAGTCCAAAGGGTGACTATGCGTGATTGCTATTTCGTATGGCTAGAAAATCAAGGTGCCTAAGGCATAATTCCTGAATCAAGGAGCATTGAGAAAAAGTAATTTTGTCGTATGAGACTTGTTTCACACTGTTTCCAACTTCTGGAGAGTTTTCCAGTATGCAAATGTAAGCAAATAGCGACTTAATTAAAATGTTGAAATGCTCGTTTTCCTAAAATTTAAGAACGTCAACAACGTTATGGTGCTAACTATAGTAGTAAATATATATTTTGTTAGTTGAATCTCTGCAGCTTTCTGAATATTTGAAAAACGAGGACATGATCGCCTGAAAGCTACAGTACTGCTTTGACCTAAATGATACGGCATCCGACGTTTAAAGCCCAAAGTACTGTCTGCAAGCAACCACCACGGAGCTATGCTCTCTGCGACGATTAAAAAATCCTTCTGGAGCCTGTCTTCTACAAATAACTGTTGGATCATCTAAAATTCAAGTGTAGTATAGATCTCCGTAGCGTCTCTCGGCATATCAAAAATGTGCGCCATTTTATTCAAGGACGCAGTTGTCTTGCTTTGAAACGGCAGGAATTTTCCAAAAGTCCGACGTTTTGTCCGTATGTAACTCTTAACAAGTAAGAAGTTTAATGACCATATCTCCGATAAAAATTCAGAAAACTGACAGTTGGTATACATGTCTTACGTATTTCTAAGAATATTTCTGAAGCGGCGAGTGAAAATTTGTACCAAGTCCGGGAATCGAACCCGGGTCTTCTACTTTCTAGGCAGGTACTTTAGCCACTAAGCCAGCCTTGGTATAAATTTTCAGTCGTCGCTTCAGTCTATATACATAAAATCAGACTAGCAAAGCCTCTGAAGTTGTCATTTCATTTGTATAACCACCTGCACCTGGGTTTCAGGCTGGATTTCCCTTTTAAGTTCGACGTTGAGGTGCTATTCCAGAACATGGAGAGCCTCGGCAGTTCTGTTCGTGTGTAAGGAGGAATGTAAATTAGGCCGGGACGGCAGTGAGCATTTGGATCGAGGTGGGAGCGTGCCAGGGTAATCCCTGCGGTTGTGTGAACCGCTGTGCAAATGTTGCATAGTGGCTAAAGCACCTGCCTTATAATCAGGAGATACGGATTCGATTCCCGGATTTGGTACAAATTTGGACTCTCCGCTTCAATCTGTAGGCATAAAATCATATCTGTATAAGACTGCCTAAGTCTCTGAAGATGTGCCATTCTGTTTGTATAATGGTCTGTGAAGTTGCGAGTGCATTATCTCGGAGCTAAGTGAATTCGAACGTGCTCATATGGTGGGTGCTTCCGTAACTAAGTCGAAGTGCCTGGCGTTTCAAGAGTCATCATATAGAAAATTTATTTCTCATTCATGGAAACCGTAAAGCCATTACCTGGTAAGTCACAACGTCGACGAAAGTGTGATGATTAATCGTGACCGACGGTCACTGAAGAGGACTGTGATGAAAATAAGAGGTCAACAGCTTCAAAAGTCATTGCAGAACTGAATTTCGCAATCGCAAACCCTGTCAGCGCCAAAATAACGCGAAGGGGCCTCTATAAGATAATAGATGCAGGGCGAGGATGGAATTCCAAAACCACACATCAGTGATGCAAATGGCCGTAACAGAAAAACGTGGTGCCTAAGGCATAATTCCTGAATCAAGGAGCATTGAGAAAAAGTAATTTTGTCGTATGAGACTTGTTTCACACTGTTTCCAACTTCTGGAGAGTTTTCCAGGGTGACTGTAATTAAAGTTAAACTTCCAAACCGCTGTAGAAATGACGCCACTGGTCAGAATGACGACAAATTGCAACGGAATATTATCGGAGAAATAGGAAAACGCATTGCAAAAGAAAAGTAAATAGTTACAAAATGTAACAATAGATGGCGATGTATGCATCATAATTCAATAGTGGTCGACTACAAATGACAAATGAATCTTACAACAATGCGTAAGGTGTACGTTTGACGCTAAACAAACTGTACTACGCATTGTGCATGGGTGTACAGGTGTGATACTGTTAGTTACGTAAGCCCATCAACCACGCCAAGATCATATCATATCGGATGGGAAAAATCGGTTTTTAATTTTCCTGAGGCCAAAAACTGCATAGAAAGCATCTATTGCCTCGCTTTTTAATTGTCCTGAGGCCAAAAACCGCATAAAAAGCATCAATCACATCGGTTTTTTATTGTCCTGATGCCAAAAACCGCATAAAAGCGTCAACCAAAATCAAATCGGATTACTAATTTCCGTGTGGCTGACGCAAAACATGTTCAATATGCTGTCGACCGTTTTCTGCAAGTTGAAATCGAGAAATAGCATGTTCCACAACTGATCGAAGTGTTTCCGGAATCACGTTCAGAGTGTGTTGCGTAGTGCGAGTTTGCAATCGGAACACTGAACACAACATTTTTCAGATAGCCCCACAGCCAGAAGTCACATGAATGAAGATCAGGTGATCGACCAGGTTGTAGTGAAATGGCGGCTGATAATTCTGGAATTTCCGAAATGGCGCTTCAGCAGCTGCTTAATTGAATTTGCGTTGTGCGGAGGTGCGCCATATTGCATAAAAATGATCCCATCCACACATCCACTGTGTTGGAGAGCTGGAATGACGTGATTGCACAAGACACTCTTAGCGCTTACCAGTGATGGTACAGGTAACAGGTAAGAAAAATACGTTGTGGCCTTGAAAATTACTGTAGCTGTGATCGACAGGGCAACATCGAACGAAATCATCGTGATCTTATAATTATGCAAAATTAATTACGATGTTAATGGAGTCCAAATTTTGGTTCGTTGACGATGTGCCCGACTCACAAATGTAGGAACGTAGGAAGAGTTAGAAGCATCTCCGTCGCTCTGTTTCTCTCAGTAGCCTATTGATTTGGGTCGTTAATTCAGATAACACAGCATGTAACATTGCATGGGACTGGTCGTGGTATTACTGTACCGATGTCTAGGACTCACTAGGTAAACTCGAACTGCCGGCCGCGGTGGCCGTGCGGTTCTGGCGCTGCAGTCCGGAACCGCGGGACTGCTACGGTCGCAGGTTCGAATCCTGCCTCGGGCATGGGTGTGTGTGATGTCCTTAGGGTAGTTAGGTTTAAGTAGTTCTAAGTTCTAGGGGACTTATGACCTAAGATGTTGAGTCCCATAGTGCTCAGAGCCATTTGAACCATTTGAAGTAAACTCGAACTGTTACTAGGGTAATAAAACATAGTGGTAAGACTGCTCAGGAGCGTACTTTGTACGCAGCATCATTCGAGAGACAGAGTGGGTGTTAAATGTGGGTAGGCTGCTAGACGGCAGTAACAGCTACTTAAAGGTGCTGGCGTCTCATAGTCTGCGGTCGACAGCTGGGCAGAAGCGACTGACTTTCTGAAGGGATGAGTTCTGCATACGTGTGGTCTTCTCTAGTTTGAACATGGTGGGAGAGAGAAAGAAAGGAAGTGAAATAGGATTTCAGTCCCATTAAAGACGCAGCACGTGCGAAGGCGGGACAAAGACGAAGAAGCGGAACGGCAGCGTCCTTTATGAGGTATTATCAACTCAGAATTGTATATGTGTATCGTGTATTCGGGACCTAGGAACGACGGAGAGGCTTCGTCCCGCCGTAGCCCTCAGTGGTTCACAACCCCACAACAGACCACAGGAGTCCACCGCCGCCCCACACTGAACCTAAGGTTATTGTGCGCCCCCCCCTTCCCCCCGTGGACTTCCTCATCCCCCCCCCCCCCCCCCCAGGGAGAGTCTCATACGATACGAGTGTACCCCAGATGTTTGCGTGGTGGAGTAATTATGGTGTACGCGTACGTGGAGACAGTGGTTGCGCAGCAATCGCCAACATAGTGTAACTGAGGCGGCATAAGGGGAACCAGACCGCGCGGCTAGCCTGACGGGCATCAACTCACAAGGGAACCTCCCCATCGCACCCCCCTCAGATTTAGTTATAAGTTGGCACAGTGGATAGACCTTGAAAAACTGAACACAGATCAGTCGAGAAAACAGGAAGAAGTTGTGTGGAACTATGTAAAATATAAGCATATTATACAAATTGAGTAGTCCATGTGCAAGATAGGCAATATCAAGGACAATATGAGCTCATGAGCGCCGTGGTCCCGTGGTTAGCATGAGCAACTGCGGAGAGAGAGGTCCTTGGTTCAAGTCTTCCCTCAGGTGAAAAGTTTTCCCTCTTTATTTTTGCAAAGTTATGATTTGTCCGTTCCTCCATTGACGTCTCTGTTCACTATAATAAGTTTAATGTCTGCGTTTTGCGACCGCACCGCAAAACCGTGCGATTAGTAGACGAAAGGACGTGCCTCTCCAATGGGAACCGAAAACATTTGATCGCAAGGTCATAGGTCAACCGATTCCTCCACAGGAAAACACGTCTGATATATTCCATACGACACTGGTGACAGCATGTGCGTCACATAACAGGAATATGTTATCGACCCACCTAACTTGTAAACTTGGCGAATGGGTAAAAAGATTCTTCTACCTTGCCCGATTTAGGTTTTCTTGTGGATGTGATAATCACTCCCAAAAAAGTGATGAAAACATAAGAGTTTGTCACATAACTTGCAACAAATGAATGCAACAGTTTCACAGTCGCACAATTTTCCCTGTGCTCTGTCAAAACATATGTTTTGTTTCGATGTTTGTTTAGGTGTAGCGCCCCATACTACGGCGCAGTTACCTCGCATCGGACGGACGGACGGACAGATAATAATTGTCTGAAAATAAAAAAATTAAACTTTTCACTCGAGGGAAGACTTGAACGAAGGATCTCTCGTTTCCCAGCTGCTCACGCTAACCACGGGACCACGGCGCTCTTGAGCGCATACTAACCTTGATGTTACCTATATTGCTTATGGACTACTCAGTTTGTATGTTTCGCTTATTTTTTTTCATAGTTACACACGACTTCTTCCTGTTTTCTCGATTGATCTGTGTTCAGTTTTTCAAGGCCTATCGACTATGCCCACTTATAACTAAATCTAAGGGGGGTGCGATGGGGAGGTTCCCTTGTCAGTATCAGTCTTACTCAATTTAGGGAGGACACCGAAATCCGAAATATGAATGGCTGGACGGGGATCTGAATCCCGCTCTTTCTGAATGAGAATCAAGAGCATCGCTTCGCTCGGTCTCAGTCTTAGATTCAAGAACCAGTCTGTAAGTAAGTCCGATATTTTCCTGTGGATCAAAGCAGGTTGAGAAATTATAAACTGGAGTGATTTCCGCTCTACAAACTCAAGTACCGCTGCCAAGCCTGGGAACAGTTCTCGACACGCACGCTGCATTAATGACTTGATATGAATCGTTACCGGCGGCAGTTTCATTAAGTTTCAAACGTGAACGTCTCGTCAAGCACGCAAAGACTTCTAGACCAGGTGTTAATCATAGAGTTAGCACTCAGTGCTAGTGAGTGCTGACTTCCGTTTGATTTTATCTTCTGTTGCACGACCTGTGTGCGCTTCCGTATAACGACTATCATTTTCTTGACTTGTAACTGAGCGTAGTATTTTCAGCTGCAACACAAAAATTACAGAATTTATCTAGTATCCATAAATGTATTTGCTTCTATAAAAGGAGCGTTGCTTCGAATTGGTCGCACTTTTTCTTTTCCTTCATTGAAATGCTACAGACTAAAATTCTTTGGCATATACGTACTGAGACAGCAAAGTTGCTAACATGCCAGAGAATTCAAATAGCTGTCATCCTTTCAACGGTAAATTTAATCTTGACATAAAGTAGGCTTCGTCAGAAGTCAGTAATCTATAAGAAATCTTGATGTGTAACATGTAATACTTCGGAAAAAAGTTGAAACTTATATGGGGGGAACTTGCATGATTTTCGGATTTGTACTGTTAACACATAGCTAGCACACTGTAGGGGTGCTGTCAGATATAATTTAATGAAACGTAGTTTTTATCCATGATAATACATGTCTTAGATATATGTAATACAGTCATTCACAGGTATCACTTAATTTATATTTTAGAACAACGTAAACGACGCGTCATTCATATTTAAGGAAAACACTTGCGCTATGTTTTTCACTAGGATTGCGCATGATAGAATTTTAAGTCTACAACTGGTCTCGCAGGTGAAATAAGACATTCTTATTCGCCGGCCGCGGTGGCCGTGCGGTTCTAGGCGCTACAGTCTGGAGCCGCAGGACCGCTACGGTCGCAGGTTCGAATCTTGCCTTGGGCGTGGATGTGTGTGATGTCCTTAGGTTAGTTAGGTTTAAGTAGTTCTAAGTTCTAGGGGCTGATGACCACAGAAGTTAAGTCCCATAGTGCTCAGAGCCATTTGAACCATTTTTGAACATTCTTGTTTGCGATGTTCCGTCTCAACTTATTATTCAGGGTGTGTCTCCTAAGAGTCGCCAGACACACTTTCTCTGCTATTTCAGTAGATATTTGCAATTTAGTCTTTGCATTGACTAGCAGGAGACAGCTCAAATAAATGCTGCTCGTCACATCTTTGGTGTAAAATGTAAATGTCATGTGACTAGTGCCTCGCGTCGTGTAGACTGTTCGCAGGTCCAAGTCATTCGATTTGACGCCACTTCGGTGACTTGTGCATCGATGGGGATGAAATGACGATGACTAGGACAACACAACAACCGGCGCCTGAGCAGATAAAATCTCCGACCCAGCCGGGAATCGAACCCGGGCCCTTAGGATTGTCATTCTGTCATGCTGACCACTCAGCTACCGTGGGTGGAGATCTTTGATGTGACATCCAGTGTTAACGGAAAGCGCCCTTTTGTTTCTCGTTACAAACAAAATGATCTTTAACGCGGAATTTTACCTGCCATTCCTCAGAGCGGTGTCAGTTTTGTCCAGCGTGATATTCGTTTCATCGGTATCTACTAACAGAGACATTAAACATTATGGACAACTAGTAGCCCAGTAGTGACGATACCCTGGTGGCCCGTGCTGACTTCTAACGCCATGCAGCAGCGCTGCTCATTCGCTGCTGTAGTATTTGTTATTCTTCGTGTTTTACTGTCCTTGTTCACACATACAAATAACATACGTATGTTCACGAAGCAGTACTTTTTTTTAGCAACCATCGTTCGTGTGAAACTCAGCTTGCCCTTCTCTTACATGATATTCTGAGAACTAGGGATGAACTGAAACAAGCAGATTCCATGTTCCTAGGTTTCCGAAAAGCATTTAAAACGGTACCCTACTGCACACTGTTAAAGGAAGGTACGGGCATACGTAACAGGACCCAAGATATGTGAGTGGTTCGAAGAGTTCTTAGGTAATACAGACCACTGTATTGTCCTCAGCAGCGAGCGTTCAACAGAGGCAAGGGTATCGTCAGGAGTGACCCAAGGACACGTAATAGGCCCGCTACACTTTCTGTGTACGTAAATGATCTCGCGGACAGGATGAGAAGCAATCTGCGGTAGTTTGTTGATGATGCTGTGGTATACGGGAAGGTTAAAAAATGGTTCAAATGGCTCTGAGCACTATGGGACTTAACATCTGTGGTCAACAGTCCCCTAGAACTTAGAACTACTTAAACCTAACTAACCTAAGGACATCACACACATCCATGCCCGGTACGGGAAGGTGTCGAAGATGAGTGACTATAGGATGATACAAAATCACTTAGATAAAATTTCTAGTTTGCTATAAATGGAGAAAAATGCAAGTTTGTGTGCATGAGTAGGAAAAACAAACCCGTAATGTTCGGTTACAGCTTTAGTACTGTCCTGCTTGACACAGTCACGTTGTTTAAATATCTGGACGTAACGTTGCAAGGCGATGTGAAATGGATCGAGCATGTGAGGATTTTGGTAGGGAAGACGAACGGACTACTTCGGTTTATTGGGAGCATTTTAGGAAAGTGCGGTTCATCTGTCGACAGCATACACGACACTAGTGTGACCTGTTCTTGAGCACTGTTTGAGTGTGTAGGGTCCGCACCAGAAAGGCGTCGAAGCAGTTCAGAGGAGGGCTGCTAGAGTTGTTACCGGTAGGTTCGGATAACGCACATGTGTTACGGAGATGCCGATAACATACATTTCGTTTGAAGACTACAGAGATAAAATACGAGAAATTATGGCGCCTACGGAGGCATTTTTCTCTCGCTCTTTCTGCGAGTGGAACAAGGAAGGAGAAAAGGTATCTGAATGGTGTGAAAAGTGGCAGTTGACCCTAAATAACGAAAAGTGTGAGGTCATCCACATGAGTGTTAAAAGGAACTCGTTAAACTTCGGTTACACGATAAATCAGTCAAATTTAAAACCGTAAATTCAACTAAATACCAACGTATTACAGTTACGAACAACTTAAATTGGAAGAAACACATAGAAAATGTGGGGAAGGCTAACCAGAGACTGCGTTTTACTGGTAGGACACTTAGAAAATGTAACAGACCTACTAAGGAGACTGCCTACACTACGTTTGTCAGTCCTCTTTTAGAATATTGCTGCGCGGTGTGGGATCCTTACCAGATAGGACTGACGGAGAACATCGAAAAAGTTCAAAGAAAGACAGTACGTTTTGTATTATCGCGAAATATGGGAGAGAGTGTCACAGAAATGATACAGGATTTGAGATGGAAATCATTAAAAGATAGGCGTTTTTCGTTGCGGCGGAATCTTCTCACGAAATTCCAATCACCAACTTTCTCCTCCGAATGAGAAAATATTTTGTTGACACCGACCTACGTAGGGAGGAACGATCACTACGATAAAATAAGGGAAATCAGAGCTCGTACGGAAAGATATAGGTGTTCATTCTTTCCGCGCGCTATACGAGATTGGAATAATAGAGAATTTTGAAGGTGGTTCGATGAACACTTTGCCAGGCACTTGAATGTGATTTGCAGAGTGTCGATGTAGATGTAGACTAGTAGTGGATGGCTTGTAGATGTAGACCTAGATTGATTTGGGACTGATCTATAAAATTGGCGCTAAAATTCCGCTGTAAAAATAATTTTGTTTGTGATAGGAAACAAACCAAAGCTTTCCGTTGACAATGGGCGTCGCATGAAAGACGTGATTAGCAGTATTTGTTTGGGCTGACTCCGGCTACACAATGCAGAAACGAAATTGCAAATATCTTCCGAAACAGTGGAGAAAATGCACCCGACGATTCTCAGGAAAGATACGCTGTATAGTTAATGGAAGGTACGTGGTGCAGTGATGTGGGACTGAACTTGTCTTCCAGAAGACGATTATCCAAATGCCCCTCCGGCCATCCTGATTCAGGTTTCCTGTGACTTCGGTAAACTGTTAAAGACAAATGCCATGTTGGATGGCGGTTACCGCTGAAACATCCGGTTTTCGGTTATATTGTTTTTTTTTTTCACGCCAGTTTAACGCGACTGTTAAAAACCACTTAAAATAACCGGCTTCTGAAATAACCAATTTTCGGTTTTTTATTACTAATATGTATTGCAATAAACGTAAAAAACAGACAAACACTGACAAGTTTCAACTCAGCCAGTTTCAAGATACACAGAATCAAAATATTCAATTAAATAAGCAAATAAAAGAAAACTTAGTTAGGCCATGGTCACTGCTTTTTAAACCCATTCAAACGCTCAGATCGCATAAAAAATTTCTTTATTTAAGACAACCGGTTTCAACAGTCATTGCTGTCATCTTCAGATCTTTAACACCGTTTTTCTTTTTTTTGTAAAACATCTTCATTTTACGCTGAACGTCACGCATAAGGTGTCAAGTGGACAAAACTTATATATCTTCATAGTGTGCCGAGTTTTATTCCCCTACATCTTATGCATGAGGTTCATCGCAAAATGAACTAGTTTTACAACAAAGAGACGTTCATTTTAGTTCTGCTGGTATGGTTAATTTATATTTTCGTAAGCGTCCGCAGCTCGTGGTTGTGCGGTAGCGTTCTCGCTTCCCACGCCCGGGTTCCCGGGTTCGATTCCCGGCGGGGTCAGGGATTTTCTCTGCCTCGTGATGACTGGGTGTTGTGTACCGTCCTTAGGTTAGTTCAGTTTAAGTAGTTCTAAGTTCTAGGGGACTGATGACCATAGATGTTAAGTCCCATAGTGCTCAGAGCCATTTGAACCATTTTTCGTAAGAAATAAAACACTTGTAACAAATAAGCCGATGCAAATATGACGGTTCTTCACAACAGAAATACCGGTTTAGGTTTAAACAGTCTGTCCTTAATGTCAAGGGGATCTGAAAAGGAAACGGCCCATTTCCTTCCCTGTCCTCCCCAACGCGACTCTGCGCAGCGACTCTAAGGCCTTCGTCGACGAGTCGTTAAAATCTTATCTTTTTTCTGCTAAGCTCTATGTTTGCACCCTAGTATCACGTAAGTAATAGACATTCAGAGATATCACAGACGGAACACTAATTATTTACCTTAGACAGGTGTCGGCCCCAGCACAGCTACATAGTTAAAGACTGGGAGAAACCTGAGAAGCTGCGCAGTTTCGTGGCGGGCGTTATTGACGTGGGAGGCTGCAGATAATGATGTCGTGCCGCTGAACTTCTGTCGAAACGAAATTATTAAACCGGCTGAGAGCTGTTAACGCAGTGCGTGAGATCCGTACCGTGCGGGCGATTATAACGGGGCGGAAGCTCAGCGAACGTCAGCGAGATTCCTATCTGGGAATTATGAGCGCTACCAGAGCGTGACGCGCTGCCGCAGGAACAGAACTGAACGCAACTCGGTGCGCCCCCGGCGTTCGGTAACCAGCCGGGCACCCGCGTGTGGCTGCGACAGCTTCGGCAGCCCAAGGCGCTCCAGGGCGCTCAAGCAACACCACCTAGACTACAGGCCCGCGCGCGCACTTGTGACGTCACATACTGATGGCCGGGTCTGTATCGGAACGCTCCTCTGCAGCTACACGAACTTTGCGAGTTTTAGAGCTGAGACCGCATAGGGATTCTCGTGCTTTCCTCTCCTACATGTCCTTGTAATTAAGGTATGGAAATTCATATCACTGCGCAAAGTAACTGAACAAAAGTGCCATATTTCAAGATGTAAAATAATTTTGACAATTTGCCTTAAATACGCGTTTCTAGGCTTGAATACAAACTGTAATTTTAAATCCTGTCTTTTCTCTGAGGAGCTACCCTTTCTTGCAGTAAAAAATCGGCAATATGCAACAACAAGCAGACGTTTTCAGTTTTAAGTAAGGCAGCTGGAGCTGCTACAGAATTTAAGAATTTGTTTCCCTGGTTATTTTCGTAAATTTTCCTCTCCACTTCAAAATTTGCTGATCTCACACGAAACTCAAATAATTCGGCGAAATGGAGCACCTCCTGACATAATGCTTAATAAATTAAAAAATGCGAAAAATATTTTATTTCCCTGTTTCTCCAGAACTTTAAAACCTTAAACATGAAAAGATTGTTTCTCCTATATTCTTGATTGAATTTCGTGTCACAGAGTGCTGTTAATTTAATCATAATGCACTTACCTCGAAATTCTGCTTTCTATACTGCTTAATCTCTCGAACACTGAATTCATTAAAACAATTTTCTAAGGTAGTTTACTCAAATTGAAATTATTTCCGAATAGCTGTATATGTAAAACTGAACAAAATCATTCTGTAGCTCTTCCAAATAAAAGTACTGGAAACTCAATAATCTGATAGGAATGATAAGGAATACTAAACATTTTCGAGTCACACTAATTAATATAACTATTCTGTGTGACAATAGTTGCAAATATGAGAGACATTTCACAGCCAGCTTCGTATCAACCTCGCAGCAATGGTCCAGAATTAAGAAACAAATTATACTGGTACATGATACATAACTGCTTTTAAAAACAATTGCAAATGTGGTGCAATGGAAACAAATAACACGCTACAAATTTTTTGTCATTTACTTACCCTTGAATGATGCGTAGACACAAATTCCTGTCTGAGAATAGCTGCAGTCCAGTGATTTCTCAACTTCACACATCGAAACATGTGCACTTTCATTCCTTTTTGGGATCTATAATTTCCCTGGCAAAAGGGAACGCAGTACTTGTATCCCATACTTCGAAGAACTGTAGGCGAACACTGTATGAAATATATGTCACTTTCACGTGTCACACACTTTCAACACAACATACACGTCAACAGGACTGCCGACTGAAGATAAGATGGCCAACAGTTTGTGACGTCACGTGCCAATATGGCCGCTGTGCTTAGGCCTTGTATCTAGAAGGCTTTGGCTCAAGTCGCGTGGCCGTGCGGACACGGTGCACGTGTCTATTGGGCAGCTTTCGGGTATGACTTGGGCGAAGTAGGTGTCCCGGCTGTTGTCTCAGTTGAGAATCCGAATGTCAAGAAGAAATGAGCTACTGGAGTTGTAACAGTAGAGCTGATGACGGTACCTATCAATGGACATTAATAAGCAGTGTGTCCTCCCTTTGCCTTCACGGTGACTTGAAATCTGCTAGGGACACTATCAGTGAGGTGTCTCAAGGTCTGTGGAGGAATGGCAGCTCATTTTTCCTCCAGATCCAAAAATCGAGAGAAGTGTTGTGCTACTTGACGCTGGGGTCGGCAGCAAAGTCAGCCTTCTACACCACGCATTTCTGTAGTCATTACTAAGTGACGCTTCTGGTGGTATAAAGAGCGAGGCAGCTGGACAGTGGATGACTGGAAACGAATAGTTTGGAGTGACGAATGACGCTCTACCATGTGGCAATGCTACAGAAGCGTTTCGGTTTGGCGAAAGGCTGGTGGACGTTACCTGCCATCTTGTGTAGTGCCAACAGTGTGGTACGGAGGAAGCAGTATAGTGCTACGGAGGTGTTCTTCGAGTTATGATCCTGCTCTTTTATTGCCCTTAAGAAAACGTTAAATGCGGTACGATATGACACATTTTATACCACTGTGTACCGCGTACAGCAGAGGAACTGTTCGGAGAGAATGACTCCATGAGCATGACAACTCACCCTGTCACGAAGCAGCGTCTGTGAGGGAACAATTACATTCGTGAAGTGAACTTGCGTGCCCAGAGTTCTGACCCGAACCGAATGGAACACTTCTGACGTCAGTTAGAACGTCGATGTTGGCCGGCCGCTGTGGTCGAGTGGTTCAAGGCGCTTCAGTCCGGAACCACGCGGCTGCTACGGTCGCAGGTTCGAATCCTGCCTCGGGAATTGGTGTGTGATGTTAGTTAGATTTCAGTAGTTCTCAGTCTAGGGGACTGTTGACCTCAGATGTTAAGTCCCATAGTGCTTAGAGCCATTTGAGCCACTTTTGTCGATGCTGCTCCGGACCCTATCGTCCAACATCGCGCTGCTGTTCCTCCACATGGAAATCTTTGTGTAAGTGTCCCCAGTTAAGAGTGCAACCAGTCTTAAAAGCGAAGGGCTGACACAGTCCGTACCACTGTCTACTAATAGATGTCAGGATCCTTTTGATTGGACACTGTATGTGCTTTAATAGACAGCAGCTATCTTCAGGATACTATATGCCTTAGGGCCGATCATATAAACATCGCTGACTGGAGATCAAATTTGACATTAGATCAGAAATCGAACAATGTTCGGGACTCAGCTCTATTGTATAACGCTAAACTTAGATCCACCGACGCAGGTTCAGTTTTTGTCGTAGGTAGCAAGTAACAAGCTTGGCGACACCGTTAAAAACGACTATCGACACGATTATTGCGCTTCGACCGCAGATATTTATCGTACATCGTAGATATGAAGTATGCATTATCGAAGGTGTCGTGCGATAACCTTAAGTAAACAGAAAAATGAGCGAACGTCAGACTTTTGTCAATACGAGGAAGATTTGCTGCTGGAAATATATAGGTAAACTCACTGTGGCCAACAAGGTAAAGCCATGGAGAAATATTGCTGTTTTGACTTTAATTCTATCGTAAGATATGAATAGCTCTACAAGCTGTCGCTGTGTCTGCTTTAAACAGATCACCAACCACTATTTGAAGAGTTCCAGTGGCGTAAAATCTTAAGATTAACTGCAACATGCACATTGCTGTCATTGATTGGTTGCTTTTGGTTAGTTTCATCAGATAGTCTCTGAGCCTTAATTCCACCTGCTCTACATTACTTTTCTCCAAGCGAAACCTCAGCTTAAATGACTAGTTATTTAACTCCAAAAGTGGGTCCACTCTTTCACTTAGCGTGCAGGGAGCTCGTTGGGTCTCGTTATAGGATCGTCCTCAGTGGACACATCTGAAGTAAAGTAAACGATAGGAGACAATGTAATTCACATCGCCTAGGGTTGTTGCACACAGAATTTTGTCCAACGGTGGTCTAGAGCGCTCGGAAAACGGAGAGTATGGTATGGTTTCAGTGGCATGCTATGGCATGCTAATGCTTTTATAATTCTCTCTACGACCAATAAAGTAGAGAAAAATAGTAAAAACTGGAAAAAAATTCAAGAACTGACGTGGGTTCGAACATACACTGAAGCGCACAACGCGAATTCTGAGCCACCGAAATGAATAAAACACGCAAATGTCGTTAGTTTATTTCAAGATACTTGCTTATGTTCTATTTAACAACGCAAGTGGAATTGTCATAGCAGTTTAAGGACATGTTAGGTAGTTAAAAATTTAATACGAATTGCTTAGTTGTTGCTACTCGAGCCGAAAGAGAAAGTTGTTGGCTGCTGTCAAAATTCCCAAACTGAGCTGTTTACTGCATAAATTTCGAATTTTACTTTCTTACTCTGCTGCTAAGTGTCTACAGAATGCCTTTGAACTAATCACATAAATTTCCGGTCGTCTCCCAAGAGCTGTTATGAGACTGACCATTAAGTACTCACGGTAGCCAGTAATTTCCTTAACCTAATCTTTCAGATCGAAAAAATATATTTCGATCATCAGTGGCGTGGGAATGGCATAGTACAGATTTACTTGCCATTATTTGTGTTAATAACAACTTTATTATTTCAGCACATATTTGCTAAAAACAAAAGCGAAGAGGCATAGTGCCAAAACACTATGAACTGACGACTAGAGCGGAGCCTGACTTTGAACCGCAAATTTTTGCCAGTCAAATACAAACATCAAAAATAGTTTTGCATCACCTCGGTTCCGAGAGTGCCGGAACCTGTACAGAAAATTGGAAGAGAGATCAACACAAACATCATTTCCGCCCTTTTTATTGCTCATGAAAACCACACATTGCATGTTGTACCAACATAGAGCGAGACCTTCAGAGGTGGTGGTCCAGACTGCTGTACACATCGGTACCTCTAATACCCAGCAGCACGTCCTGTTGGATTGATGCATGCCTGTATTCGTCGTGGCATACCATCCAGAAGTTCATAAAAGACTGTTGGTCCAGATTGTCCCACTCCTCAACGGCAATTCGGCCTAGATCCCTCAGAGTGGTTGGTGGGTCACGTCGTCCATAAACAGCCCTTTTCAGTCTATCCCAGGTATGTTCGATAGGGTTGATGTCTGGAGAACAAGCTGCCCACTCCAGTCGAGCGATGTCGTTATCCTGGAGGAAGTCGTTCACAAGATGTGCACGATGGGGGCGCGAATTGTCGTCCATGAAGACGACTGCCTCGTCAATATGCTGCCGGTATGGTTGCACTATCGGTCGGAGGATGGCATTCACGTATCGTACAACCGTTACGGTGCCTTCCATGACCCCCAGCGGCGTACGTCGGCCCCTTACAATGCCGACCCAAAACAGCAGCTAACTTCCACCTTGCTGCACTCGCTGGACAATGTATTTAAGGGGTTCAGCCTGACCGGGTTGCCTCCAAACACGTCTCCGACGAATGTCTAGTTGAAGGCATATGCGACACTCATCGGTGAAGAGAACGTGATGCCAGTACTGAGCGGTCCATTCGGCATGTTGTTGGGCCCATATGCTTTATGATGTCGTGGTCGCAAAGATGGACCTCACCATGGACGTCGCGAGTGAAGTTGCGCATCATGCAGCCTGTTGCGCACAGTTTGAGTGGTAAGGGTAACACGACGTTCTGTAGCTGCACGAAAAGCATTATTTAACATGGTGGCGTTGCTGTCAGGGTTTCTCCGAGGCATAAATCCCTAGGTAGCGGTCATCCACCGCAATAGTAGCCCTTGGGTAGCCTGAGCGAGGAATGTCATCTATCGTTCCTGTCTCTCGGTGTCTCCTCCGTGTCCGAACAACATCGCTTTGGCTCACTCCGAGACACCTGAACACTTCCTTTGTTGAGAGCCCTTTCTGGCACAAAGTAACAATGCGGACGCGATCGAACCGCGGTATTGACCGTCTAGGCACGGTTGAACTACAGACAACACGAGCCTTAATGACTGTAACTGAATGGCTGTCGGACCCCTTCCGTCTAATAGGCGCTGCTCATGCGTGGTTGTTTACATCTTTGGGAGGGTTTAGTGATAGCTCTGAACAATCAAAGGGATTGTGTCTGTGATACAGTATCCACAGTCAACGTCTATCTTCAGGAGTTCTGAAAACCGGGGTGACGCAAAACATTTTTCATGTGTGTGTGATCCGACTTAACAGCGATACGATCTACGATTAACGTTTATACAACACAGATTTTCAGGCTAAGCTTGATCTGAGGTCGTTTTCTGTCGTAACCTAGGATTAAATGCCTTATACATTCGGCTCTTCGTCAGGTATAATATTCTGGCCTGTATCGGTTCGCAAAATGTCTCCGTTTCTTTTTCTCCACCTCATCGGAAACACTCTCAACTGGTAAAGATTGTGTTAATGAGAGCTCTATGTATGCTGTTTGTTGAGAAAGACATTTTCAGCCTGTCTGTGATTTGAATGGCTCTTAACCACATCACCGAGCGAGGTGGCGCAGTGGTTAGCACACTGGACTCGCATTCGGGAGGACGACGGTTCAATCCCGCGTCCGGCCATCCTGATTTAGGTTTTCCGTGATTTCCCTAAAATCTCTCCAGGCAAATGCCGGGATGGTTCCTTTGAAAGGGCACGGCCGACTTCCTTCCCCGTCCTTCCCTAATCCGATGAGACCGATGACCTTGCTGTTTGGTCTCTTCCCCCAAACAACCAACCATCTTAACCACATCGCTCCAGACCTCACTTGCAGTTTTTCTGTATCATTGTCTACGTGCTTTCGTTTTCGGCACTGGACTTATAATACAAATTCACAGATGCATAATGTTTTTCGGAATCGGTTTTTATAGTAGTACTTCCGCTCAGTGACAGGTATCGCGAAGTGTTGTCGAGTGATACGTCGCTGAAGCCGCCAGACGTCGCTTCACTGGTAAGCGCGGAGCGCTGTAGGATTGGGGAAGCCAGCAAGGTGTCGCTAGGCGGACGGATAATCCGTAGAGAGCTATCGCCCGATTTATCGACACGCGGATCCGGCAAAGCGCCGCCGCTTGTCCCGAATTGCTTGCATCGGATTTCCAGTAAAGAGGATCTTCGCTGCGTGTCTGTCCCGCAGACTGAGGGGGCTTTGGTGCCGTTCTGCAGCGTGCAACTAGATATCACTGCACAGATTATTCCTCTGGCTGCAGTAATCGTTCGGCCAATATGAGTAACAGACTACTTTAGTAAAGACTATACTTTGTAAGAATGCAGAGTTGTTTACGATTAATGCCCCTCGTAGTGTTCGTCAAGTGGCTTAGAACAAAAATTGATCTTCTCACGTCTTAGCAGATATTCATCTGTAATTAGGCTACACTTCAAATTTTGAAAGGTTTTGTTTTATTTTCTTAGGCTGTTGACGTAACCATTTGTTGAAGCTGCTATTGTCAGTGTAATGAGCAAGGCTAAGCTTCTTCGTTCCTGCGCCAGATAAACTTTCAGTAGTGCGCGCGCGCGCGCACACACACACACACACACACACACACACACACACACACACACACACCTATATACACGTTAGTCTAAATATAAGAAAAATACTTAATCTGTTAATATTATTCGTTAAGTGAAAATTGAATACATATTTTTAAATAATTTCCTCATTCTTTCTGCGCTACTGGTTTTAACGTAAATCACTTCGCATTTTGCGTTCGACGCGTGCTTAACGTCTCTTGCAACGAACACACGTCACGCTAAGGAGGAAGCCATAACATTACGGTTGTGACACGTGTATGATTACACGAGGTAGATCACTTGTGAGAAACCAGTGAGATTAGTGTTAGAAATGGAGCTTGGCTACTACTGATTCATTGGATTTGGAAGTCTTCAGTTTCTCCGTGTCAAGGGCTTACCAAAATTTAAGTCTCGGTGAAATAGTAGTTGTTCGTGCTCCCGTATCTTAATCTTGCCGTTAGCTTTTCGTTCAGTACACTAATAAATGTTGATGTAATAGTTTGAGCAAATTTTTGCAACACGTATTTATTTTCTTTAGAACAGTCACATATGATCGTCCTCATACGTATCTTTTTCACATTTAACCGCTGTAATGCTACGTGTGTACTACTGAATTTATTTTGCATAGAAACGAAGAGGTTTTAACTTCATCACAGAACTCTCTCTCTCTCTCTCTCTCTCTCTCTCTCTCCATCTCCCTCCCTCCCTCCTTCCCTCCCTCTCCCTCCCTCCTTCCCTCCCTCCCTCCCTCCCTCCTTCCCTCCCTCCCTCTCCATCCATCCATCCATCCATTCCTTCCCAGGCTATCGCTTTTTCTTCTTTTTGAACAGCGGAGGGGGTGAGGACTGAACGCAAACTAATTTGTGGATCTGCTGGTGACGAAACTCGGTGAATTTGGAATAACTCTGTAATGGGATACAGTCTTTAATCACGGCTGGAGGTACGCTTACCAACTGTACACAGATGGTTTTATTTTTAGTTATAAACAGATAATTCCCACTGAGCCGTCGTATGTTTAATGTGATGCTCATTCGGCTCACTTCCCCTTCACATTTTATTGACTGTTGCTATAGAAATGTGTACCAACTTTTACGATAATGCTACGAGAAATTTTATGGCAGAATTATACTGCAGTAATTTTAAGCTCATATATGGACCCTTTTAGTGTCTTGATTTTCGACCCGTGAACACTTGCTTAAACAAAAGCGGCAGCTTTTCTCAGGTGCCTCCTGCTAAGGAACTGGCGCCGGAGGTAGACTAGTGCCCACGGAAACCGCCGCGCGGCGCCACCTGTCCGTCCCACCCTACCCCACCCCACCCCACCGGCTGGTCCCCCCTGCACCTTGAGGGCGCCCCGGCGGATCTTCAGGTTCATTAGGATGGGATTAGGAGCAAGAAAATCTCCGTATAGCGGGCCCGGGGGCCTCGCCTTCCGCGGCCCGTGGCGCACACATACCCTTAGAACCTCAAATCTCTCGAGCCGGAGCTAAAAGTTGCTTCATTATTCATGGCGAGGGCCGGGGTCAACCCGGGGGATTAGCGCTCTTCTTCTGGCTGCCCTGTTCTCGGGGGTTCCCCGCCGCCATCGCAGCCACTGCCGCCGCCACCGCCTTCCGTACTCTCTGGTCTGCTTCACCTCAGGGTATTCTACTACCACGACGTCTCTTCTTCGAATGCTGATCGGTTCAGAGAACGTATCAGACTGATTAAGCAGTCTTTAGCACATTCCAGCGCCACCCCCCGAAGTTCCCACTATTGCACTATGATTGGTGTGAGGGTAAAAACTTGGTCTTGCCTTAACATTTGAAATATATGTAATACACTGGATTAGTACAGCGGTTAAGACAACATCGTTAATAAACAGATCTATTACTATGCTTGTCAAAAATATTCTTCTTTCATTTTATAAGAATTAGGCATTCGGCCGAAGTAATACTAAGCTTTTACTTGTCGCTTCTTGACTCTTTTCTCTCCCTAAGGTTCAGATTCCTAAAATGCCATCTTCGGTTTTTGTTACTGTACACGGTCTTCCAAGAGGAATGGTTAGTATTCAGGGATATGATAGGAACTATCATTCGAAGCACAAAAGCACTTGTTCACCTTCGCCACTGTGAAACACATCTCTTGTCTTGAAGAAGTGCTAACAGGTCTTAAGCTATGCATTGTAGAGCCCATGTGTACTATTCTTTTTGGTTCGAATGACTATATCTATCATATCCGTGGACATTGACCCTTTCTTCTAAGACAACCAGTATTTATTCTATTTTGGCCTGTTGTAAAGAGGTTTATGTCCATCCTGATTTCGTCATTACAATTGCTATTTCATCTACGACCCTTTCCTCAGTTTCATTCATCATTAATGTAATAACATCTAGAATTTTAAATGTGTCTTTTCCGTTGTTTCTTTATCCATTGCTGTCCTACATAAATTAGTGAACTGTTGGTAATTTTTCTCTATATCGTCATCATCATCAGGTGCCTGTTGGTAATTTTTCTCTATATCGTCATCATCATCAGGTGCAATATTATAAACTCGATAGTTAAGCTATTAATTTTTTCAAATTTGTTATTGTCAAAAACAGATTTTATTCATATTAAGTCTAATCTCTTAAAATCAATGTTTTGTGACGAGTTTTCCATGTTGTAATATTTACATATAAACACAAACAGTAGCAGTATTTTTTTTAAAAGACAGCACATGAACCATATAATTTTTTGATATTATGTGATCAGTCCAAGCTTTTCAGGATTGAGTTCTATTTTTAGGTATTTGTATTAATCCATGCAAAAACAGCCTACACTTGTCTTAACCTTGCTTACAGGTACGTTCTTGTGCTGATGCACAAGATGACGTGTGTTGTCATCTTCTGAGAAGTAAGGGAACTCAATACTTTCTATCTCTCATGCTCTGTTAGTTTTTTGCTGCCTTCCTTTCTCTACAACTGCCCTCTAGTTAAGTTCTAATTGCGAAACAGAGAAGTGTCACTGTATTACTAGCCTGAATTTGAAATCAGCTGCTAGCTTAAACGAACCTGGAAATCTCCCCGTAACCCACGCCGCTGCTAACGAGATGACTTGTGGTCAGTTCGTTTCTTCTCCATCTAGCAGCTTGGCGCGTTGTCTAGGACTCTCGGGAATCTAATCCCCGTCTGGCCATCTAGCGTCTGGTTTTCCGTTGATTCTGTAAATCACTTAAGATGAACGCGAGGAATCCTCCTTGGAAATGGCCGCAACCGGTTTCTTTCGCCATTTGTGTCCAGTCCTAGCTTGAACTCTGTCGCTATTTACTTTGTCGTCTGCGGGACGCTAAAAAGTAATTTTTATCATTTTTGAGTCAGATTCATTTTCCTGCCACAGAAACCAGTATGCAGTACGTCTCTACGATTTACTAATTATCTTTAATAAAGAGACCTTTAAACTGCACTTTGGGCTTCTCATAGGCACAAGACAGACCTGTAACAACGGCAACCTTTACTTTCGGTGCTCAATTTTGATGCTCTGATTTGGGCCGGTGAGGAGTTATTCGATTTCTCCTGTGCATACAATTAATCCCTATCATCATAATATTCTTAACCTGTGGTTCCTGTCAAGCGTAAGCCTGTCGATTAGTCTTTGAGTCATAACTTTTACGTATTTCTTGTAGTGTTCTCTTTCAGTTACTTTCTCTAATATATAGATTTAGATCAAAAATAATTAAATGTTGCCTGACTTTTCATCTGGTTTAGGTACGATGAAGCATGAAGCACTGCAGCCAGGTATGCAACATTCTGTGAAGATTTCGGTTGTTCGTGGGAGCCATTCACTGACTTTTTTCGCGTTGGAATGATTTCTCACTGGCTTTGTAATGCAGTCCACAAGTCTCCCCAATTTTCTTATTTTCCCTTCATGTCATCAGTAACTGTCATACTGTTACATGTGGCCATCAAATATGAAAAAGTATATATACTTGGAAAACGGTAAAGTGTTTGCTGTTTGACAGGCCAAGAGTAAGAAATTAATTAAATAACAATGTCATACTGTGTCTAAAACACTCAAGGTACACTTGGGGTGGGGGATGGGGGAGGAGGGTGGAAGGGGTAAAAAAATTGTAATCAGACATGGAGGACCAAATGTCTCTGCTTAAGGTATCAAAGGATAAGGTATACGCAGCGCATCATATACTGATTAGCGTCGATGCCTCTAGATCATGGGATCCTGAGTTTGAATCCTGGCAGGTCGCACATATGCTTCGGTCAGAAACTTGGTGTTTGTATTATTATAGTTTCATCTCGTCTTCAAAACGTAGACTCCCAGTTCACTGAAGTGGCATCTAATAGACAGACTTGCACCACTTGACCGAACAACCCCGGACGAATTCTTCCGGCCAACAACGCCATACGATCATTTCATTTCAAGGAATGCAGTACCAAGAGGAATGTGATCAGCACACCGCTCTCCCAGATGTTAGCAGCTTTACGAACCTTGAAGCAGCCGCTAAATATCACCCAAATGGCTCTATAGATGGTCCCCCTCGCCCTCATTCCAGTCCACCTGCCTAGGGAAACACCCTTTTAGTTTCGGGAATCGAACCCAATTCTGTGCATGTGAGTCGCGATAATCACCCAAAGATTTGTTTCGTTTCTTTATACTACTCTTCGAGTAGTTGAAAATGTTTATACGAGAAGAAATGTCTGTTTGCAGTGTTTTGGGTATACGATAAATCACACAAATATAAGGGCTGTCAATTCCACTAAATACCTAGAAATTACAATTACGAGCAACTTAAATTGGAATGACATAGGTAATATTGTGGGGAAGGCGAAACAAAGAATGCGCTTTCTTGGCAGAACACTTAGAAGATGTGACAAACTCACTAAAGAGACAGCCTACATGACACTTGTCCGTCCTCTGCTGGAATATTGCCGCGCGGTGTGGGATCCTTACCAGGTGGGATTGACGGAGGACATCAAAAAAGTGCAAAGAAGGGCAGCTCGTCTCGTGTTATCGCGCAGTAGGGTGTGTGTGTCACTGATATGATACGCGAGTTGGGGTGGCAGTCACCGAAACAAAGGCGGTTTTCTTTGCGGCGGGATCTATTTCCGAAATTTCAATCACCAACTTTCTCTTCCGAATGCGAAAATATTTTGTTGACACCCACCAACGTAGGGAGAAATGATCATCATAATAAAATTAGAGAAATCAGAGCTCGAACGGAAAGATTTAGGTGTTCCTTTTTCCCACGAGCCATTCGAGAATGGAATGGTAGAGAAGTAGTATGAGAATGGTTCGATGAACCCTCTTCCAGGCACTTAAGTGTGAATTGCAGAGTAATCATGTAGACGCAGATGTAAATGAAACTGTTTGCAATGTTGAAACTGTCTGTTTACAATGTTGAAACTGGCTCTGAGCACTATGGGATTTAACTTCTGAGGTCATCAGTCCCCTAGAACTTAGAACTACTGAAACCTAACTAACCTAAGGACATCACACACATCCATGCCGGAGGCAGGATTCGAACCTGCGACCGTAGCGGTCGCGCGGTTCCAGACTGTAGCGCCTAGAAGCTCTCGGCCACCCCGGCCGGCACAATGTTGAAACTGCCTGTTTGCAGTATTGAAATTACCTGTTTCCAATGTTGAAACTGTCTGTTCGCAAAGCTGAGACAGCCTATTGGAAAAGGAAAATATTCTTTGAAGATCTAAAATTTTCTTCGAAAATGAAATTCAGGTGGTGAGAATTGTTGTGATACGATGAAGTCGGCAGCCAGAGACTGTAGCAACTACGCCATGGCAGATTACGCTATGGAGACAGGAAGCATTTGTTGGTGTGCCACAATTTATCTTTGACAGTGTAACAGAGTGTATGCTGTGATGACAGAAAACAATAGGCAAGACTGGGACTCGAATGCAGATCTTTGCCTTAAGCGTGCAGAGCTCTCACACCCTTTCCAAGTGTAACCTGGGAACTCTTTTGCAGGAAAAGACAGGAATTTTTTTATTTTTATTTTATTTATTTATTTCCAAATTATAGACCTGCTACCTGATGTTTAAAACAGGTCGTACATCTTACGATTTTCGTTTTTCATCTTTTTACAGTTTCCTTTTTTTTTGTTTTATCTGCAGAATTTACAAAGAATGATACTTTTAAAAATAACAATAATTTTAGATTGAAATATAAATAAAATTTTGTTGTTTTATTTAAGAAGAATATAAAAGGAAGATAGGGTAGAGGAGAGATTTGTTAGCACCATCACCGAATGTGACTGACGGTGAATACCTCGGAATGGTTCATCTACATCTACATTTATAATCCGCAAGCCAACCAACAGTGTGTGGCGGAGGGCACTTTACGTGCCACTGTCATTACCTCCCTTTCATGTTCCAGTCGCGTGTGGTTCGCGGGTAGAACGACTGCCGGAAAGCCTCCTCGGGAGGCATAAGTAGCGGGAAGCAATATATTCGATACCTCATCCAGAAACGCACCCTCTCGAAACCTGGACAGCAAGCTACACCGCGATGCAGAGCGCCTCTCTTGCAGAGTCTGCCACTTGAGTTTGCTATACATCTCCGTAACGCTATCACGCTTACCAAATAACCCTGTGACGAAACGCGCCGCTCTTCTTTCTTTGGATCTTCTCTATCTCCTCTGCCAACCCGACCTGGTTGGCTCTCCCAATGAATCTCAACCTGGTACCCGCCTTACCAATAATTAATTTTATATGATCATTCCACTTCAAATCGTTCCGTACGCATACTCACAGATATTTTACGGAAGTAACTGCTACCAGTGTTTGTTCCGCTGTAATATAATCATACAATACAGGATCCTTCTTTCTACGTATTCGCAATACATTACATTTGTCTATGTTAAGGGTCAGTTGCCACTCCCTGCACCAAGTGCCTATCCGCTGCAGGTCTTCCTGCATTTCGCTGCAATTTTCTAAAGTTGCAACTTCTCTCTATACTACAGCATCATCCGCGAAAAGCTGCATGGAACTTCCGACACTATCCACTAGGTCATTTATATATATATTGTGAAATGCAATGGTCCCATAAGACTCCCCTGTGGTACGCCAGAGGTTACTTTAACATCTGTATACGTCTCTCGATTGAAAATCTTACGAAATCGCCGAGAAGTTAGCCAAAGAGGCTACGCGCAAACTGCCTCTGGAGATTGGTCTCCCGGCAACTGATCTCCGATCGGAGTTGCGCCGTCGGGTCTTTGGGACGTGGGGAGACGAATGGCGCACTCAGTCTGCACCCATCAAGCTGCGGCGAGTAAAGGAGACCACGACTGTGTGGGGTTCCTGCATGCGGGCCTCTCGCAGGGATTCTGTTGTTCGCTGTAGGCTCCGCATTGGTCACTCTTTTCTGACGCATGGTCATCTGCTCCGTCGAGAGGACCCTCCTCATTGCCGCTGTGGTGCAAACGTGACGGTGGCCCATATGTTGTTGGAATGTCCTCTTTTAACCGCCCTCAGGCGAACTTTTAATCTCCTTGGTGATTTATCATCTCTTTTAGGTGACAATGTCTCTGTGGTAGATCGGGTTTTAAATTTTATTCGCGCCAGCGGCTTTTATAGGTACATCTAATTTTATTGCGTCGCCCTCTTTTGTGATGTATATTTTACTTAGTTTTGTGTTGTAATTGGACTCCACCCTAATCTTTTAGGCTGGAGGTTTTAACGCGTTGCAGAGTGGCTTGGCTCATCCTTTTATTTTCGTGATCAGCCAACCACGGTCCTCTACTGTACAGTTTTAATTCTTTCTGCCTTTCTTCTATTTGTTGTTTTTGTTACTGTGTTCCATTTTCCATGTTGCCTTACCGTTGACCTTGGGGCTTTTCTTCCCCCGGAATTTTTATTTTAGTGCTTAGCCTGACTGGTGGATGGTTTCAATATGCTCTGTGTTTTTATGAAACAAGGGACCGATGACCTTGCAGTTTGGTCCCTTTAATCTTCAAACCAACCAACCAACCATTGAGAATATTGGTTTCTTCGAGCCGTTGACCGCCAGTCGCACACACACACAGAAACGCACGCACACACACACACACACACACACACACACACACAAATGGTTATGGGGATACAGTCTTTGCCCTCATCCTTCAAGAAGTGCATTACGGAGGTGCGATAGGCGACCTCCGGCTGCAGCGACACAGCCCACTGGACGGCCACTCACCTGTGAACGCGTCGAGCGGACGCTACGCGCGGCCGCCTCGCGGCTTCGCATTTGGCGGTTTCGGCGACTGGACGGCGAGTCGCGGTCGTCCGCGGCGCCTCGCCGCCGTAAGAGGATTCCGCCGGCCGCTAATGTAGGAGAGGAGTGGAGAGGTGAGGTGAGGCGAGGCGAGGTGCGCGCAGGCGCGTGTGTGTCGCGTCGCGTCGCGGCGCTAAAGGCGCGCAGGTGCGCCGGCTAAGCCTGCTTACGTCAGCGTAGCCGCGCGCCGTCACGCCCGCACCGCTCTTTCTTTAAATCCCGCCCTTAAGCTGAGATCCGCCTTTGATGATTCCCCGGCTGCAGGCTGCAGCGCGAACGAATGCCACTTTTCCTGCAGGCCGGCCGCGCCGGCTTTCCGCCCCCACCTCGTCTTGCTTGCCTTTCCGTCCTCTTCCTTCGCTCCTCTCCCAGCCGCCGCGGTTTAGCTTACTCCCCTTTCCAGTCATCACTCCTGCCCCACCTTCCCGGCCATCCCCCCTCAGTCCCTCCTACCTCTATATCCCTCCGCAGAAGGACCGGCAGAAAAAAATAAATATACCTTGTCAGCCGGAGGATTACTCCACGTGTCTGTCGCTGATCCGGTCTGATTCTCCCGGCCCCGAAGGCAGAGTTAAAAAACTTCCTCAAATGCGCGTCTTACTCTTCCGCCGTCGTCTTCCGCTTCCGCGGAGAGATCTGATGTTACAAAAGCTGGAGATTAGATTACCGCGGTCTGTCATTGTGTTTGTCGTCGCAGAAGCGTGGGCGGAGGGATTTGCGCTCTCGCTCTGGCCACAATTGGCCGGTAGACAAAGCTTGACGGTGGAGGTAAGCATCTTTCCGTCTTTGTTGTGTTTTTTCCCTTTTTGTCTTTCGTCCGTCTTACCTCCACCCACGTATCAGAAGCACACATTTCTCGGTTCTGTTGCTTCGCAAACCGCATTTCGATTTTACAATTTTGTCTTCTGTTTTCATGTGTTCTCATAACTACCTGTAAGGAATTTTGTAACACTGTCTACTACTAATTCAATAGTGAAATTTCGCAAATTGATCTACGCAGTGTGTGTAGCATGGGAGAGTGACACAGAAGTATCTATTAGAGAGCAATAGAATGGGTGAAAGTGGATGGGGTTGACCGAGTACTGGGTGGACGAATGAAATCATGGACAACTTATTGAAAATGGGCTACGGGAGTGGAACGCTCTAGTGTTGGATCGTGATAACAGGCAGCGCACTGCTGAAGACTCCAAAGTTCACAATAGAGTCACAGAAGTGGTAATTTCCTACTACAAAAACAATGTTACTAGGTGAACGTTTTCAGATTAGTGACTGTATTGAGAATATAGGTCCAGACTCGTTCCAGTGTGAGCCCCTTCAAACCTTTGCAGCAACTCATCCGTTAGTTCGGGCCAATTCTCTCCTTAAACAAAACTTTCTGCCATCCTGCACTTTGTGGACTTATCTATCTTTTTGTAGCTAGTCACTATGGGCTATTGTAGCAGCTACCTGCTGATTCGAATACACCGCCTTGCAACGTTTGATGAGATTCCCTTTCTGCTGTGTCATGCTTAGCTAATGGGATCTGGTAGCATTTAGTACAATGCACCGTGTGCGGCTTTGTCTGGACCACATAGGTAAATCCCTTTCTCTAACCAGGGTGAAATGGCAAAACAGTTTCGTACTTAGTTAGAAGTTATGTTAATGTGTACCGGTTGTCTTCAGAAACTTGCCGGCCGCGGTGACCGAGCAGTTGTAGGCGCTTCAGTCCGGAACCGCGCGACTGCTACGGTCGCAGGTTCGAATCCTGCCTCGGGCATGGATGTGTGTCATGTCCTTATGTTAGTTTCAAGTAGTTCAAAGTTCTAGGGGACTGATGACCTCAGAAGTTAAGTCCCGTAGTACTCAGACCCATTTGAACCATTTTTTCAGAAATTTCTATTATTTCTGAAATTTTAATGTCTGTTCTTTGTCTCAGATCAGTATCATGCGACTGATGAAGCGACTGACTAGCACTGCATTAGTCGCGTTCCAGTCCTCGCCAGTACCCTGCACTGCGTAAAAATGACACCTCAGGGTCCCAGTCTCTACCGAGGGCTCCCGCTTCTTGAAAGGGTACCACTACTTGTTTAGATTAGGACCTTAATTCGCACCAACTCTTGCCTAAGTCTAATCGCACTTTGTTGCTCGCCATCCAGTTCCATCCATGGATGATTTTGATACGTAAACGAAGTCTTATCAGCATGCTACGCTGTAAACGTGCTCCTCCCTAACAGAAATTCAATCCACACTTTGGGCTTGGCAGAATCACTTGTCATTCCTGTGGCATCATAATCCTAACACCTTTTAGCAGTAGTAGTGGTATAAGCTGTTCTGAGTGTGTTTCACCCAACGTTCCTTTCACAGGCGCCGATAACTGATGTCTTAACCCAGAATAAGAAATTAAAAAATAGAAGCGACTTGCTACTTCAGTGACCACTTGATATTCTTCTCATCGCTATAACTGGTTAAAAACGTTATTTAATTAAAATTGCTAATTTAATACTCGTTACTTTTTACACACACTGTATTTGTTACCCTCTATCAATACATTGTAAAACAGATAATATTTAGCTTTCAGATACCAGACCTCTCGTGTAGGAGGTCATTTAATAGAAAAAAATATCCACGTTGTCGTGAACCATTTGTAATGTGCCATGAAACCAAAGCATAATAATAAAATTATCACTGAGAAGACAAAAAGTACGAAATATAGTACTATTACACGAGTAAGTGTTGTGAAAGAAGGTCAACTCATAATGTCAGCAAAAGACGATACACAACCCCCCCCCCCCTCTCCCTCACACCCTGTACTGTCATCTTCAAAAGTTTCTTCCCGACAAACCGCGTCGTTGTTCTTCCTAAAAGTGCTTCTCTTAATTCGTCGCAATATTGCATTAGCTTCACACAAGAGGTTCCTTTAATCACGTGCCTCTCTCACAGGACTTCGTCAGAGCAGCCCTCGGTCCATGCACTACACCGAGGACTTTGGCTAGATCTGCTCGTTGCTGCCGTCTCTGTGCCTCACAGTAGTCATCTGCGTGAGGACACTGAACTACATTGTCGTTTCAACTGTCATTGCATCTACTCTTTCTACACTCAAGCCCCTTAGGGCTTTGTTGTCTCTATACTCTATGCATATTTCTTTACTGTGCGGGCTTTGCCCTCGACCACCTCATGTGACGCAACATGTGTATGGACCGGTCACTCCTGTAACCGAAACTGCAGATATGAAGATGGTTCTAGATGAACCGAAACCGATCATGTGATTAAACATTTTTTGCAACCATTCGGGTTATAAATAACATTGGAAAAACCAGTGATTGCTGTTATCCCATCAGACATTACGTCTGTTTTTGCTAACGTGAAGTGTTGCACCGCACCAGTGTCCGGACTGACGATCATAACATCGAAGGACAACTCAATTCCCCATCCTCGGCGTTCAGCCACTTTCAAGAGTGCACGCCTATATTCTTAAAAACACGGGGGAGCACAACGTGTTTTTAAGAATACTGGACTGCACACTTAAAAATGAGTAGCGACCGAAACCAATTGATCCCGGTGCAAATAACAATAGTCTTAACAGCCAGGGTGGAAAATTGTTCTTCAATAAATTTTTGGCTGTGGTGACTGAAATAAAAAAAAACCTGTAATATCAGTTCATAAAGTTATCCCCTGTTCAAATGGTTCAAATGACTCTGAGCACTATGGGACTTAACATCTGTGGTCATCAAGCCCCTAGAACTTAGAACTTACTTAAACCTAACTAACCTAAGGCAGGATTCGAACCTGCGACCGTAGCAGTCCCGCGGTTCCGGACAGAGCGCCTAGAACCGCTAGACCACCGCGCCCGGCTATCCCCTGTTCAGTTAAATCAATGCGAATAGACAAGAAGCATATATCAGAATGCTGTGAACGTATTAGTTATTTTGCTTTTGTGCGGGAATATATATATATATATATATATATATATATATATATATATATATATATATATATATATATGGTGTTACAAAAAGGTACGGCCAAACTTTCAGGAAACATTCCTCACACACAAAGAAGGAAAATATGTTATGTGGACATGTGACCGGAAACGCTTACTTTCCATGTTAGAGCTCATTTTATTACTTCTCTTCGAATCACATTAATCATGGAATGGAAACACACAGCAACAGAACGTACCAGCGTGACTTCAAACACTTTGTTACAGGAAATGTTCAAAATGTCCTCCGTTAGCGACGATACATGCATCCACCCTCCGTCGCATGGAATCCCTGATGCGCTGATGCAGCCCTGGAGAATGGCGTATTGTATCACAGCCGTCCACAATACGAGCGCGATGAGTCTCTACATTTGGTACCGGGGTTGCGTAGACAAGAGCTTTTAAATACCCCCATAAATGAAAGCCAAGAGGGTTGAGGTCTGGAGAGCGTGGAGGCCATGGAATTGGTCCGCCTCTACCAATCCATCGGTCACCGAATCTGTTGTTGAGAAGCGTAGGAAGACTTCGACTGAAATGTGCAGGAGCTCCATGGTGCATGAACCGCATGTTGTGTCGTACTTGTAAACGCACATGTTCTAGCAGAAAAGGTAGAGTATCCCTTATGAAATCATGATAACGTGCTCCATTGAGCGTAGGTGGAAGAACATGGGGCCCAATCAAGTCATGCCTGCCCAAACGTTCACAGGAAATCTGTGTTGATGACGTGATTGCACAATTTCGTGCGGATTCTCGTCTGCCCACACATTTTGATTGTGAAAATTTACAATTTGATCACGTTGGAATGAAGCCTCATCCGTAAAGAGAACATTTGCACTGGAATGAGGATTGACACATTTTCGGATGAACCATTCGCAGAAGCGTACCCGTGGAGGCCAATGAGCTGCTGATAGTGCCTGCACACGCTGTACATGGTACGGAAACAAATCGTTCTCCCGTAGCACTCTCCATACAGTGACGTGGTCAACGTTACCGTGTACAGCAACAACTTTTCTGACGCCGAAATTAGGCTTATGGTCAACTGCACGAAAAATTGCTTCGTCCATTGCAGGTGTCCTCGTCGTTCTAGGTCTTCCCCAGTCGCGAGTCATAGGCTGAAATGTTCCGTGCTCCCTAAGACGCCGATCAATTGCTTCGAACGTCTTCCTGTCGGGACACCTTCGTTCTGGAAATCTGTCTCGATACAAACGTACCGCGCCACGGCTATTGCCCCGTGCTAATCCATACATCAAATGGGCATCTGCCAACTCCGCATTTGTAAACATTGCACTGACTGCAAAACCACGTTCGTGATGAACACTAACCGGTTGATGCTACGTACTGATGTACTTGATGCTAGTGCTGTAGAGCAATGAGTCGCATGTCAAAACAAGCCCCGAAGTCAACGATACCTTCCTTCAATTGGGCCAACTGGCGGTGAATCGAGGAAATACAGTACATACTGACGAAACTAAAATGAGCTCTAACATGGAAATTAAGCGTTTCTGGACACATGTCCACATAACATCTTTTCTTTATTTGGTGTGAGGAATGTTTCCTGAAAGTTTGACCATACCTTTTTGTAACACCCTATATATATATATATATATATATATATATATATATATAGAGAGAGAGAGAGAGAGAGAGAGAGAGAGAGAGAGAGACGCACGCATACATTCGTCACCCTGCGAAAAACGGAAGTCAGCTGTAAGCCACGCCAAAGCTGCCGTCACCGCGGAGTGCTCCGAGGTGAGGTCGCAGGTACAGTAGCCGCCATTTACACTGGCCCCAGCACGTCCGCCGCTCTCTGCCCTCAAGTCGCGGCTCGCTAGCTTTTTAATCTGAGCGGCTTAGCCCCACTGTGCCCCCCCCCCTCTCTCTCTCTCTCACTCTCTCTCTCTCTCTCTCTCTGCGCTCCGTCGCTGGCCGCTGGCCCGGCCAGCCGTTGCTACCTTCCTTGAGTCCGTTGCTCCCTCCGGCTTAGATTTAGCCTTAATCTGTTCTTTGTCCGCACCCCGCCTCTGATGAATAACCGGCGACCTTCTTTGAGACGATATCTCCGGCCGCGTCGGGCCGCGCAGCACACTTCTCCACTCCCCGTCTGCCGGTCGCGTGTTTTATTTCTTTCCCCGCCGGCGCGCCGGGCCTGCGGGCTGTCTGTGTGTGTGTGTGTGTGTGTGTGTGTGTGTGTGTGTGTGTGCCCGGATACGCGCGCGTGTTATTCAGAAGCCGCCAGGCCAGCCGCCTTAGACATAACTCCTTTCATCTGGGGGCTCACGGCCTAGCTGCGGATTTCTTACCTCCGGATTTATATCCCACGTCTTGTTCCCCTATTATTTTTCTTTTTTCCTCTCCCTCCCACCCTCTCTGTCTTTCGAGTATAACTTACCGTCTGTACTCCCATCTCCTCTGCCCTTCTTTTCTCGCCAGATGAATAAATATCAAGCTGTGAAATTATTCGTAATCTGGCATCAGCTGGCATCACTGTCATGCCACGCTCCCATTTGCAAAATGTTGTCTGCCTGACATATGCAGAGACAAGAAACACCATTTACTGTGAACCATTTTATTACAGGTATTCCTTACATTATTAGTCAACCTCGTCGTAAGCCATTTGATACGCAGTGATAGATAAAAACATCCACCGTAGCGTTCCAAGTTTTACGATCTTCAGATACTTGCTCCTGTCTCCTATTCTCATCTGGGTACCTTCCAATACGTTGCTTTCTCGGTTTTATCTTAAGAAATGCGGAAATACCCACGATCTATTTATCGTCCATTTACCTCCTTAAACTCAGCTCATTAATTTTAAATTCATGAGACCCAATTATGTCTACTGCTAATTCGGTTTGTTTTATTCTTCCTCCCCTTAATATCCTACACACACCCTCAGTTATTCACTTAGCGGATCCAAATTCTTGAATGGTTTTCGACATAAAAAATAAGTTTCTCTGTATTTATTGAAAGTTGTAACACACACTAACTGTAAACTTTCCTTTTCAGAAAAAATCAGAAACTTAGTTCAAATGTTTCAAATGGCTCAGAGCACTATGGGACTTAACTTCTGAGATCATGAGTCCCTTAGAACCTAGAACTACTTAAACCTAACTGACCTAAGGACATCACACACATCCATGCCCGAGGCAGGATTCGAACCTACGACCGTAGCGGTCGCGCGGTTCCAGACTGTAGCGCCTAGAACTGCTCGGCCACTCCGGCAGGCAGAAACTTAGTTTTGGATACTCTGTTTTGTTTACCAGAAACACTCCATGCCGTTTTAAATCTTCTGCCAATTTCTTTTGTTATCCACTCAGTTGCTTTACTCCCTAGTACTTTTTCCAGTGTTTCATTTTATAATATTTAAATACAATTTTAAATTATATTTCGGTTTTGATTTCAGACATACTCTAAGTGCTTTCGTTCGCAGTCCAACTTAATTGCACTATAGGAAAACAGCATACCTTCAACAAAACGATGGTGGTTCACAAGTGTTTCATTAATATGTATTGCTTCTTCATTTTCCCAGTTACCAAATCTGAGGTATTCATCTAGAGCAGCTGAGTTTGTTTAATAAATATGGTTTACTTGCCTCAGTCCTTTCTCCAATCTGATTTTCTCACTATCCAATGAAAGTTGTTGTAGTAATGTACATTAGCTTCAGGTCACCAACAAAACCTAACACATGCCTTGTTTCTCAAGGGCTGTTACTTTGTTGTAAAAGAGCCAAATGATGGTCATTCCATACACTTCTCAAATCTGCCGTCCATGTCTTCCATCACCTTGCATCCACTTTTCACTCTCTCCTCAGACTGATCGTTCTCCCAAAGCTGCTTATTAGCCCTCCACATTTTATGCAACTCCTAATTTTTTCAACCCCTCCACCCCCTATCAGTCTTCATCCCCTCTTGCATTCCACCATCTCTCACTCTCTGCACCCTCTCACTCTCCACACCCTCTCACTCTCCACACCATCTCACTCTCCACACCCTCTCACTCTTCACACACTCTCACTCTTCACACCCTCTCACTCTCCACACCCTCTCACTCTCCACACCCTCTCGAAGTCCTCCCCCATCCCTCTCCACCCCTCTCGCTCTCTGCCCCCCATCCCTCACTCTGTTCCCTCTTCCTCACTCTCCACCCCCTCTTCCTCCTTCTCCACCCCTCTCCCGCGCTCTCCACCCCCTCTCCCTCGCTCACCACCCCCTCTCCCTGCCCCTCCACCCCCTCTCCCTCGTTCTCTACCTTCCCGCCGGCCGAAGTGGCCGCGCGGTTCTGGTGCTGCAGTCTGGAACCGCGAGACCACTACGGTCGCAGGTTGTAATCCTGCCTCGGGCATGGATGTGTGTGATGTCCTCAGGTTAGTTAGGTTTAACTAGTTCTAAGTTCTAGGGGACTAATGACCTCAGCAGTTGAGTCCCATAGTGCTCAGAGACATTTGAACCATTTTTTTTCCACCTACCCCTTTCCCCTGACTCTACCCCATTCCCTCTCCCTCCCCCTCCCCTTCCCCCTCCCCCTACCCCTCCCCCTACCCCTCCCCCTACCCCTACCCCTACCCCTACCCCTACCCCTACCCCTACCCCTACCCCTACCCCTACCCCTACCCCTACCCCTACCCCTACCCCTACACCTACACCTCATCAGCCCTGTCGTGATCCCTTGCTCTACCCTTCTGCTTATTCCTTGCACTCCCTTTGTCCCTCACTCTCGCCATCCCCTCCCTCTCCCCCTCGGTATCCTCCTCTCCTTCTCCCTCTACCCCTATCTCTCCCTACCACTCCAATATACTCTCCGCCATCCTCTCGTTCTCCCTCCTCGCTTTCTACCCTCTCTGTCACCCTTCACCTTCTTTGTCCCCCTCTGCCTTCTCTTCTGCCTCCCTCTCACCATCTGTCCCCCTACCTGTCCACATCTGTGTCATTTCCCTCTCTCTCTCTCTCTCTCCCTCTCCCTTCTCTTAGACACACACACACATACACACACACGCGCGTGCGCACACCTCTGTCTCTGTTCTATTTTTTACATTTTATATCACACAAATTCATGAGCCTTTCACTGTGTTGTCTTCGTTCCCATCGTCCCAAAACAAAATAAACACTACAACACTTACGTTTGTGCAGCAGTGACACAATTACAACGATATTGTGTCTTTGTTTTATTGTTATGTAATGGACTGCATGCAAATGAAAAATAATATTATGTTTATGGTAATCGACCGAATCAAATGGTTCATACAATAACACACTTAGTCACACTGGACTGGATTCCTCTGTCGCTGGATTAAAAGGTTGGTCAATTCCTGCAGCTAATTAAATCCGTCAGCAGCAGCAGCAGTAGGAGGAGGAGGCTCTTGGTGTTTGCGCTGCACTCGTGGAGCGCACGCTGCGCCCGCTGCGAGTAAAAACAGGCAGACAGCTGTGCCGCCCACACTCGCCAGATCTGGTCCTGCGCTCTCATTAGTACCGAGGCCTCACCATCAACCACTAGCAGGTAGACCCTGCGGGCAAGGGAAGCCCTTTCATCTACATGGCAAGTCACCATATGAGATGTGACTATGGTACGTAGTTTCCGACAGTCGCAGTTTCCAGTCCAGCCGCGCATCATACCCAAAGATTACACAATGTCCGCGGAATGATTGAGCCCTAACTGCTTGTATAACTATAATTATTCGATATGTATGTACCTTAAATTCTCGCCGCGTGAGATTAGCCGAGCGGTCTCAGGCGCTGCAGTCATGGACTGTGCGGCTGGTCCCGGCGGAGGTTCGAGTCCTCCCTCGCGCATGGGTGTGTGTGTTTGTCCTTAGGATAATTTAAGTTAACTAGTGTGTAAGCTTAGGCGACTGATGACCTTAGCAGTTAAGTCCCATAAGATTTCACACACATTTTTTTGAACTTAAATTCTCACTTTAGGCTGCTCGTTATAATCAAACTTCTTAATTTCTTTCTTTTTCTCTCTCCCTCTGTTTTTTCAAGTGCCCAGTGCTACAACTTATAAAGAATATATGACTAAGTAATGCATCATGACTCAAACTGGCTCCGTGTTGAACGTTTTTTCTGTAATGACCTCAGAAAGAATGAAACTACTATAGAATATTTAAAAAAAAAATTAAAACAGTCTTAGTCGCATAAAAACGTTTATTAAAATGGTGACAGGTTTGTGTAATTTTAAGACCTGTCTCGAAAATGCAAGTACATTTACAGACACAGAAGGACATCTAACAGCAAGAGTTAAAAATTTCAACTTATGAATGTAGCTCTGAGCACTATGGGACTTAACATCTATGGTCATCAGTCCCCGAGAACTTAGAACTACTTAAACCTAACTAACCAAAGGACATCACACAACACCCAGTCATCACGAGGCAGAGAAAATCCCTGACCCCACCGGTAATCGAACCCGGGAACCCGGGCGTGGGATCAACTTATGAATGTAAGAATAGTTAAAACACAATATATCCAAAGCTGGCAGGCGGAGGCGGTGAACGGAGCAGATACCGTATGTTGACATACGAACGTCAGCCGCTGGATACCGAGGAGAGACTATGGGTTAAGTAGGAGAGGTTCTGCCCACTGCCTACCGCACGACATCAGTAGGAGCCAATAAAGGCCACAGCGAGTAAAAACGTTACGAAAATAACGTCCATGTAAACTAGGAGCATAAAATAAAATACAAAAGGTGAAGTCTAAGCTAAATAACAAGAAAACATTAGTAATCGTGGCAATGTATACATCATGATGAATCTAGCACACACATTAATGGATCTTCTATTCTACCGTTCCATACCAACACGTAGCAGCGCCCAGTGTCTGTCACATCTCTGATACTGTCGTCTGGTTACCTCAAACGTTACATATCGATACTTTATGTCTTCCCCATGGCAACAAACGCCGTCTAGTTACTTTTTTTTCGCTGCTGTTATACACTGTGTATCGATGCCGAGATTATCATGGGCCCACAGAGAGGGAGGGGGGGGTGGCAGTCTTTGGTTTCAAGAACAATTGCTATTGGTTGTACTTAATGTATTCCGATCAACTTCTTGCTCGAGCAGTTCACCACCTCCACCTGCCACCAGTGGGTATATTTTCTTTTAATTTTTCTTACGTTTATGTATTGTAACTCCTGTTGTTAGTTGTCCTAAGTTCGTAAATGTGTTTCAGAGAACGGTCTGAAGGTGATGAAAAAAATAGACTGAATTCGGTCACTATTTTAATAAACGTTATTATGCGATGAAGACTGTTCTAATTTTAAAAAAAATACTCTTTAATCGCTTTTCTTCACGTGACGTTTACAAAAATTGTCACACCAGAATAGACCAAGTCTTGGTCGTGTTACAAATTCCAAAAATTCTTCCAATGAATGTAAACATGACGTAGTGAGTGAGATAGGTAGGCTGTTAAACTACAGTCGTATTTCGATAGGACACAGTTTCTTTCCCCGTCATTATTTAAGCTTTCCATGATTTTTAATTTTTGTAATTTACGTGTGAGTTACTCCATCTCAACAAAGCCAAACCCAATTCCCCCCCCCCCCCCTCCCCCGCTCGTGTTTGTCCAAGGGAGATCTGTTCGCGCCACTTTCGTTTGTTCTAGATAGATAGTTTGCTGCACGGAGTCAGTTCCAGTTATCACGTTTTTGGGTACGGTTTCATCATGGAATACCGCGTTGGAAAAAACCGGTAGTCGCCGATCACCGACGTTAAGCAAAGTCGGATCCGAGTAGCACTTGGATGGGTGACCGTCTGCGTTCGCCAGGTGGAGCTGAATTCAGGGACACGAAAGTCGCCGAAGTGGCCTCCAATTGAATGGACTTGCCGCAGGCCGTGGGCCATGTTGTGGTACTATTACAGTGATTGTACGGTCTAGGGTTGGATCCGCTAATAAATTGTCGTCTTTTTCGTCATCCCTCGGCAATGCCTCTCAATTTGCCCTAGTCTACTGTTCAAACAAACAGCAAATCTTCAGAGATTTGAAAATACTTTGACATGCATTGCTTGGCTATGAGATGTGGTGAAAGTGATGGGAAAAAAATCACGCAGTTGTTGTCCGAGAGCTACGCTGTTATTTTTCATATCTGTGTAGAAATCCGTCCTGTTTCGTTTCATCTTTATTTGGCCCAATACTACCCGTCTGTTTTCTATTGTCAGCAGCGGTCAGTGTGCAGAATAAAGTTTGTGGTACACTCTTGCGTATTTTGTGCTTTAATCTTCGCCTCTCAGCCAGCTCCGATTCGGTCATTAAGGTTGTTGTAGTTCATTTTGCAGGAACTGAGTGGAACGCTAATTGGTGTCACTGAAACAGGATACATGTATTGAAGAGGCCTCTGAAGTGATAGTTACCGAGTATGGCGCTTCGCAGGATTATGGTTAGCTGATGGGATACCGTATGTATTGTGAGTGGGTTTGTTAATTGGTCCTTATAGCCGTATTTCACTTTTATTTGTTCCGGTGGGATCAGTGTTTCGTGGTAATAATATTACGAAGTCTTTGTTCGTAATTTGATTGTATTAATACCGTTCCGGTACTTCACCAGGCATTCCAGTATCGTATGTTACTTTATGTTGCAAGTTTTAGAGCCATGTGTCGCTGTGACACATTGTCAAAGGTCGATGACGCATATGAAACGCAGATTAATCACGCCCTGGAGAAGCACGTGACGAGTAAGTGGATTAAAGACGGACAATACCCACTATGGTATGATAATAAAATGTGCAAACTGCAGAGGAAACGGAAATTGTTGCACCCGCGGTTCAAAAAAGAACGGTGAAATGTCGACAGGCGTAAGTTAGCATAACCTCGTGCGTCTGTAAAAATAAAAATAAAAACTAAAAAAATTTTAAAAAATAAAAAAATCTTGCCGAGAACCAGAAAAAATTCTGGTCCTACGTGCAGCGGTTGAAAAGCTTCTATTCAGTCACAAACTATTTTATGTTCCGGCCATCCACAGCTATTGAAAGGCATGTGTTAGGAAGAATTCTGCTGACAGCTGGTAAAATTGTTGTTTATTGAAACACCACTGGTTTCGCGGCCTAAAGCCGCATCATCAGCTGCAACCTGCATGGTAAAAAGCAACGCACAGTGTCACCACATTTTGTGAATATTAAAATTAATAAAAATGTTTAAGATATACACTTCTTTAGGTGCAGGTAAATTTTAAAGAATGGAGCACGTCTTTGTTATCTTTCGCTCGCCGTAGTATTGACAGTATTCCATGAATAATAAATTTTGAGTAGGAACGATGGGTATGATTATGACATTTTAACGTTGTGAGCATATTTTATACATTCCTTTATTAATTTTAATATTTACAAAATATGGTGACACTGTACTTTGCTTTTTACCATGTAGGTTGCACCTGTTATGCAGCTTTAAGCCGCGAAACCGGTTATGTTTTAATACACTTCAGTTTTACCAGTTGTCAGCGTAATTTTTCCTAACATTATTCTTTTCATTCCCTCGTAGACCAGCGTGATGTGGCAACGGAAGCCAGTAAAGAGAAAGCTGAAGTGCTCGATTATGAAATCATTCACGCTGCAGGATCGTACAGACATACAATCGTTCGACTGTAGCACAGTCTTTCTCACGGAGGACATAGAAATAGGCATCCCAGCCGTCGAGAAGCAACTGAAAGATTTGAAAAGAAATAAGTCGCCAGACTCGGATGGAATCGCAATTCGTTTTTACAAAGAGAGTACATAACTGCATTTACTGCGATTCGCTCGCCCATCGCGAAGTCCCGACCGACTGGAAAACAGCGCAGATGAAATGAAATGAAATTATTGTATGGCATTGTTGGCCGGGAGACTCCATGCGGGGGAGTTCGGCTGCCGTATTGCAAATCCTTTTTAGTTGATGCCACTTTGGCGACTTGCGGGTCAATGATGATTATGATGCTGAAAATGATGATGAATGACACAACACCCAGTCCCCTGCCGGGAATCGAACCCGGGCCTCTTGTCTGGTAGGCGGAAACGCAACCCCTATGCTACGGAGGCGGACAGCGCAGATGACTTCAGTATACAAGATGACTTCAGTATACAAGAGGGGTAAAGTACAGACCTGCAAAATTGCAGACCAATGTCATGAACGTCGGTTTGCTGCAGAATTCTTGATCATCAAGTTCGAACACAATAAATTTCCTTGGAACAGAGTAGTTACTGTTCACAGATCAGCACGGATTTAGAAAGAATAGTTAGTGCGACATCCTGCGAACCGTAGATGAGGGGCAAGAGGAGGAGTTATTTTTTCATATATTTCCGATACGATACCCCACTGCAGACTGGTAACAAAGGCCCGAGCATACGAAATAGGTTCCCAAATATGAGAGTGGCTCGAACACTTCTTAAGTAATAGAACCCAATACGTTGGTCTGTACGCAAGTGTTCATTAGAGATAGAGATGTCGTTTAGAAGTTCAAATGGTTCAAATGGCTCTGAGCACTATGGGACTTAACATCTGTGGTCATCAGTCCCCTAGAACTTAGAACTACTTAAACCTAACTAACCTAAGGACATCACACACATCCATGATCGAGGCAGGATTCGAACCTGCGACCGTAGCAGTCGCGCGGTTTCGGACTGAGCGCCTAGAACCGCTAGACCACCACGGCCGGCCGTTTAGAAGTGCCCCAAGGTAGTGTGACATATGTTCTGACGGGTAGGTGAGCAATCTGCGACTTTTTGCTGGCGGCGCTGTAGAGTTCGGGATACTGTTGTCGTTGACTTACTGTATGAAGATTTTGCATGACAGAATTTCTATTTGGTATGAAAAGTGGCAGCTTGCTTTAAATGTAAAGAATGTAAGTTAGCGAAGATGAGTCGGAGAAACAATACTGTAATGTACGAATACAAAATTAGTGATCTATCGCTTGACACAGTGACGTCGATTAAATATCATGGCATAACTTTGCAAAGGAGTAGGAAATAAAATGAGCTCGTACATCGGAAGTGGCGAAGGCAAATGGTCTGCTTCGGTTTATTGGCAGTGTCCTAGGTATCAGTTGCTCACCTGGAGACCGCCAATAGAACACTAGGGTGAACCATTCTTGAGTACTACCCAACTGTTCGGGATTTTCATCAGATCGGATTAAAGGAGGAGGTCGAAGCAATTCAGAGGCGTGCTACTCGATTCGTAACTGGTAGGTTCGATCAACACGCGAGTATTATCGAAGTGCTCCGATAACTCAAACTGGAATTCCCGGAGGAAAGACGATGTCCTTTGCGTGAAACACTATTGAAAAAGGTTGTTACTGTCTCCACCCCACGCTCCTCCTAATACAACTTGCAGTCAGTCAGTGTTTTAATGTGCACCGATGGCTACGATTTTAATAATAATATCAACAAAATATATGAAATTTTTTAATGTAATAGTAGTAATAGTTTGCTTGCGTCAGTGCTTAGTGAATCGCTTTGGCATAATTATAGAGGAACTGGATTTCAGGGAAATAATTGGTTTGAATAATTCGCCTCAAAATTTAATAAGTACATATGACATAGAATTGATTCAGAAACTATAATGGTAACAATCTTTCACAATGTCGATAATTTGAAAATTTACACAGTGCAAAATCGTAGTGTGCAACCATTATTAGCACTAAGATTAACATATATGGCTATGCGTGTCAGAGCGAGGAATGCTGTTAATTCCTGTGTTCGGGACCGTCTTTGAGTGCTGTGGTTGTACCCAACAGCACCCCACACCATAGGGCCTTGAGCTGCCGCTGTAGGTCTTTTGCGAATACGGTCACTGTGATGCCACTCCCACTGTCTGTGGTGAAACAAAATAGGCCATCACTTTCAAACAAACAGGAACTAGATTCGTCCGACAACACTATCTGATGCCATTCCTATTCCCAGTGACGTCGTTCCATTCACCATTGCCGTCTAGCATGTTTCTGCATATTCGACATAGGTAGGCGGAGAAGTGGACGACGCGCACGTAACCTACGCCGTAATAAACGGCGATAGGCAGTAACCCCTGATAGTGTATGATGTGTTCCACTGTTGCGCCAGAGCAGAGGAAGACGCACATCTTTCCTGCAGCGCCACTCGTATGGGGTGTCGACATTCTCGAGGTATGATCTGTGTGGTGCGACCTGACCAATCTCGTCGTGTTCAACGGCCTTCGCCGGCCGCTGTGGCCGAGCGGTTCTAGGCGCTTCAGTCCGAAACTGCGCTGCTGCTGCTGCGGTCGCAGGTTCTAATCCTGCCTCGGGCATGGGTGTGTGTGATGTCCTTAGGTTAGTTAGGTTTAAGTAGTTCTAAGCCTAGGGGACTGATGACCTCAGATCCATTGTGCTTAGAGCCATCTGAACCATTTTTTTCTAGGGCCTTCCGTAAACCATTCTGCACTCACCCGTTGCGCTGCCGAAACACTTCGTCCCCCACGAGGAGCAGTTTCCCAGATGCATCAAATTCTCCCGTGCCAATATTGCGCCCTCTTTCAAAATTACTGATTTGATGGTATGGTTCGCGCATACGTCTGCGAGACATCCTGTGCGTCTGCTCAAGTCAATAAAGCGAACAGCAAGCACATTTTACCGGTAGGTGGTGTTGCGCCGCGATATCCATGTTGACCTTTAATGCGCGAACCGACGTGGTTCAAATGTTAATCATTTCTGTAGAACATATTAATGTACATATCCTGTGAATATGAACGTGCTATCTCTAGACGTTGCCTTGCCGCAGTGGATACACCGGTTCCCGTGAGATCACCGAAGTTAAGGGGTGTCGGGCGTAGTCGGCACTTGGATGGGTGACCATCCAGGCTGCCACGTGCTGTTGCCATTTTTCGGGGTGCACTCAGCCTCGTGATGCCAATTGAGGAGCTACTCGACCGAATGGTAGCGGCTTCGGTCAAGAATACGACCGGGAGAGCGGTGTGCTGACCCCACGCCCTTCCTATCCGCATTCACCACTGAGGATGACACGGCGGTCGGATGGTCCCGGTAGGCCACTCGTGGGCCGAGGACGGAGTATCCCTAGTCGTTCAAGGTTTTTTCTGAAGATGAGTAAATTATGCAAAAATTGAAATGTTTTTATTAGTTTCTTGGGAGGGGGTACGGCGGATACTTGGGATACTTGACCTCAATTGATAGTGGAAAGCGACGGAATTTGGAGAGATGGAGAGAGAGACGGGCAGAGAGGACGGAGTGTACCTCATGGCGGATGTTTATTCGCAGAGCCCGAGAGGTTGGTGCAGTAAGCGGATCAGCCGCCTTGGCTCGCGCACAAAGGCGGCGGTTCGCGGGTAATCCATCGCCGGTGTCACGGCGCAGCGCGGCGCCACAAAGACTCGGCCGACCGCCCCGTCCCCCTAAGTCTTCCGCCGAGCCCTGCAGCCCAGCCCCACACTTGCTGCGGCGCGTCTTCTGCTGTGCACCCCACTTGGCCAAACAGTCGATCGCGTCCAGTCGAGGGGAACGAAATGGAGAGAGAGAGAGAGAGAGAGAGAGAGAGAGAGAGAGAGAGAGAGAGAGAGAGAGAGACCTGCGCCGGTCAGTTCCGGCGCGGATCATTCCGCCGCTAGCTTACGTCACATCAGGCGAATCACCGTGCGGTTCCACAACAGTCAAGTGCTGTCGTATTTTAATTCACACTATCTGATCAAAAGTATCCGCACATCCCTATGTAATACGGAATTAACCACTAGATTTCACGAGAGACGGATCAATCAGCTTAAAAGGAGGTCGGGAGTTGGTGTTGTCAGCAAACAAGCTGTAACACCAGAATATGTCGATCAGGATCGCTCAGTGATGTCGAATGTGCACTAGTCATTGGATGTCACCTGAATTACAAATAAAAAAAATGGTTCAAATGGCTCTGAGCAGTATGGGACTTAACATCTGAGGCCATCAGTCCCCTCGAACTTATAACGACTTAAATCTAACTAACCTAAGGACATCACACACATCCATGACCGAGGCAGGATTCGAACCTGCGACCGTAGCGGTCGCGCGGTTTCAGACTGTAGCGTCTAGAACCGCTCGGCCACCCCGACCGGCAGTTATAAATCCATTAAGAACGTCACAACCCTTCTGAAGCTGCTCAAATCGACGGTTAGTGATGTGATTGTGAAGTGGAAGCGTGAAGGGACAGCTACAACCAAACCATCAAGCACACCTCACAGGGATCATCAAGCATTGTGGAGGGTGGTTGTAAAAAAATCACACGAAATCAATGGAAGGAGTCATTCGTGAGTTGCGAAATGCCACCAGCAGTTCAGTTAGCACAATGACTGTGCGTATAGAGTTAAAAAAGTTGGAGTTCAATGGCCCATTAGTTCCTTATAAGCAACATATTACTTTAGTCAACGCCACTGGGCAATGAATGACTGGAAACGAGTGACTAGGAGTGAAAAACACCATGTGGCAATCTGAAGGACTCACTTTCGTTTGGCGAATGCTCTGAGAACGTTATCTGTCATCATGTGCAGAGGCAACGATGAAGTACGAAGGAGGTGGTTTTGGGTTATGTTGGTGTTTACCATCGTTAAGGTATGGTCTCTTTAATACAGTAAGAAAACGCTAAACGCGGAAGGATCTGAACACATTTTGCAGTATTGTGTGTACTGCTTACAGTACAGGAGCAGTTCGCAGACTAATATTGTTGTAATCAGTATGACACTGCACCTCCTCATAAGGCAGCATTTGCGAGGCAATGGTTTGTGAATAATAACGTTCCTGAAATGGACTCGCCTGCCCGGAGTCCCGATCTCAACCTTTGGGACGAGTTAGAAAGTCGATTTGGCTCCAGACGCCAGCCTCCAACATAACTAGTTTCTCTGGTTTCTGCTCTTGAGGAAGAGTGGGCTTCCATTCCTTTAGACACCCCAACAGGTAAATGGAAGTGTCCCCAGCGCAGTTGAAGTCGTCATAAAGGCGAAGAGTTGACACATCTCTTATTAATTTCCACTAACAGGTCTCAGGTTATTTGGATCAGATAGTATATGTTTCCTCATTAATAGACTGAATTAGCGTTGCAGCGACATAATAACCTTATGTTGTAGAGCAGCCCAGATTTGCCCTCAAATCGACGGCTCAGAAAACTTGCCGATAATTATAGTTTTGTCGCAGAAGGCAAACGACATAGGAGCTGAATGGGAGGATACTGTTATGAAAAAGGCGTTGCAAGATGAATGTAAAAAAAAAAGAAACAAAGTTAACGAAATACAGTCGAATTAAGTCCAGCAATTCTGAGGCAACTAGAGCAGGAAAAATAGTAGATGTATTTTGGTATCTGGAAAATAAAATCACTGATAATAAGAGTAAAGGTGATATGAAAAGCAAGTGCTACACCAAAGAAAGCGTTAAGATAAATTTGATAACGTCTGCTAGAAATTTAAGCATTGGGAAGTCTTTTCTGTTGGTTTCTGTTTACAGTATGGCCTTGTACTGAAGCGAAACGTGGACGATATTCGGCTAAGACAAGGCGAGGACAGAAGTTTTTGAAATATGATGCTACAGATGACCACATTAACCAGGTTCAAATGAATGCAACCAGCAGTAATTGTACTAAGATGAAGAGGTTTGCACAGGACAGAGTAGCTGCTTCAGACCAATCTCTAGACTGAAGACTACCACCACAGCAACAGTATTAGTCCAACTCTATGAATTTGTGAGGCTCGTTTTTGTAATCATTAGGTTATCGGGTGGTCTTCAGATGCCGGAGTTTTTCGTTTTTAGCCATCGATGTTTTCTTTATTAAGATTCTGTTCCTCACCTGTTGTCACTTGGTGGTGATCTTTGATCTTTTCATGTGAACGTATCCACACATCCTCTACAAGGAGAAACCAAGCAAAGATGAAAAGCATAGTAGTAGCATAGAATACAATACATTTTGTAACATTGAAAATACAGACCATTACAATACTGAAATAAGTGAAAGAATTTCCTGTCTAGAAAGTAAGATTGCCTAACATGGCAGAAGGAAGGTAGCATTCTCCACTGAGAGATTCCTGCTAGTGTCAATTGTAAATACGTCTAGGTATGTTTTCACGTCTAGAGCACTGCATGGAGGTGGAACGTGGGCGAACGGGAATCCGAATAATAAATTAGAAACATTTGCAATATGCTACTATGGAGGAATGTTAAAAACGAAGTGGACAGATGAAGTATGAAATGAACTATAACCAAAAAAATAGGTGGGAAAGATGTCTATTGAAGGCTCTTAGTGAAAGCAGGGACAGATTAACGGGGCATCTGCAACGATGTCCATTGAGAGTTAACTTTGTGCTGGAAGGCCATCAGAGGGAATCAATAAGGGGAGCAGAGAAAGACTACAATATGATAAACATAATACTGAGGATGTTACAAGTAGTGGTTACGTATTAGTCGACCACAATATTATTGCACCTGGGAGTTACGGCGCTTCTGTCGTAACTTTGGTGATTAGAGTTAAGAAGTGGATGGTCCATCACACATCTGCTGTATCTCTTTCACTGGAATCTGTCCGATTTCATCTGCCGTGTGAGTTTTCATGTCATTGTTGTCGTCATGTGCTACATATTCATCTACATTCTCTAGCCCACCATTGATCGTTTTACTATCGATTGCTTCTTCCATTAACCCATCTCTGCACCAGTGTTCAGTTTCAAATCCTTTCACATATTCTTAAGCTTTCAGCCAATCGTATTTCTTAACCTTTGATGAAGACTTTTTGGTTATTTGTTTTAGGGTAGTTCCGTTAATGGAAGAAACGTTTCTTCTGCAATTTTTTGCTTCATTGTATTCCAGATGGGCGTCGTAGTATTCAGACCACAGTGATATGATGGGAGCCAGAGAACGGTATGTCCGTCACGCTTTTAAAACTGCTTCTGCTTTAAAAACAGGCTTTGGTTTTTAAAACCTGATGTCCTGTGAAGCTCTGCTCAAAATTGAATTTGTTCTGAATGAGCCATTCAGTTATATCCTTCTTGCGATTTGCAGTAGTGGAGATTATTTTTCTGAACAGCATGATACGGTGCGTTATCAAGGAGAACAGTACTAGCATCTGAGATATTGGGAATCAGTTTCTCATTTCTCTTCTAAATATCTGTAAAAATTATCCCAATTTGTATCATCGTGATAATCTAGACATTTACGTTTCGAATCATAAATTAATTCTAATCCCTCACGAAACCAATTGCTCCTCTAGCCTGGACAACAATGGCTCTTTGGGTTGCACTGCTATTAGTCGCTATACCCAGAACTTCTGCACGCTGCGGTACAGTATAATGTGTAACCACCCACGTTTCGACCTTGAATACAACTGATTCACTTGGCTCCTTTTTATTATTTCTGACGCGATAACATTACATTAAAAAAAAAAAAAAGAAATTCCATCTCTCTCAAAATTTTAATTTTCCGAAAAATCCCCTCCTCCATTGAAAATTTATACTTCATCGAATAAGTGCTTTATTGAAGTCACCTAGAGAAACTACTTTTTTATAATGCCTTTGTTTTCTAGAATTTTTCAGTTTTACATCGATTTATTTCTCTTTATTTAAATCTTACATATCTGTTTTACTATTCTTTCTTCCCTACCGTTTTTGCCGGTCACAAAATTGTTTTCTGCGATATCTCCCCCTGTTTTTCACTCTCAGGGGTGTTCATGCTTATGGCTAACTGCGCTGTTGACGATATTTCACGAGAACACACCGAACAACTTGACAGTATATGCACAGATGGTCTGAAAGCACTGAAAGTGCGACGCGTTTTTCGTAGTCACCACCGTACTTGTTTATTGTAGTGTCATTGCGTTTCTCCAGTAACGGCCACGGGAGGCCAAGTCCAATAATATCGTGTTTGGGTAGTAGAGACGAAAAGAAAACCAGTTGAAAGGCTAATGATAGGAGGGAAAAAAAGGTCTTCTGACCCCAAGACGCGGGACAATCGATTACGTCCGCAGCCTGTCATTGTACAGAAGTGAATGCTGCAACTAAGAAACCCGAAAAAGAAGCGGCTGGTTGTGTTTACAATGTAGTGCCTTAGAACGTTATTAAAAAATAAAGACACACGTAAAAATGCAATGAAATGAAATGTTAGAAATAACAGGCGAGGAAAGAAGTCTATGAAAGGCCTGTAGATTTATCTGATAGTGGATGTGTGGAATAATGGTATTCAGGTTACTGTAGTGAGTAGTCGGTTCCTTTAAACTGATGACTATGAGGATGAGACCACCAGAGTGCAGATGTTCGTGTGTCCCTCTACCTCTTCTTTCAATATGTCAGAATTTCCTTTGGTGGTGGCCGCCGTCGTCGTGATCTCTGTATATGTTATCAAAAGACACTAGTAAAGTTAGAATATCGTAAAACTTCGTAAGATAAGATTTTAGTGATGCTCTAAGCTTTAGACTCTGTGAAGAGTGTATTGAGGCTAATTCGATATAGTTTGCGATTATTAATTAGTGATACTTCAGACAAAGGATATGAATTATACTTTGCGGTGCCTGTTACTACTGAGCATCAGAGTTCATTAATGTATCACACCCAGATAATTTTTCTAATGAAAGTTTTAGGAAATTGTATGCAATCAATTCCGCATACATCGCCACTAACAGCACTGAGTTTCTCACGATCAGAGACAGCTACCATGAGAACACTATTATTTATGTTACTCCTAATTTTGGTACCTGTATTTAATTAGTAACACGAGTGTATGTAGCCTCAAATGCAAGCGAAGGCCCTGTTGATGTATAATGCAGCCATATTATTTCGGTAAATAGGTTGTTCCGAAATAAAATGCTCATAAAGAACTGAGTGAGTGTTTTCCTTGGACTTTGGCAAGTGAATACTAATGTTGGGTGTAATTAGTTGGGAAAAGAACTAATTGGCTGGAACGGACCGAGTTATGTCTCGCCCTTTAGGCTACTGTATTCCATGTCCCTGGTAAAAAAGCCGAAAATAAGGGCGTAAGTGTTGTGGATTTAGCTTCATGCCATGTATTGCAACCTCTGGCACGAAAAAGAATGCCTTGTAACTTTCTTAATGACTAACAGGAGCAAACTTCAAAGTTGAACATTTGCATATAATTTTCAGAATTAAATTTGTGTGATTCAAAATACATGGTTCCAGAGACCTTTTCAAGTCTAAAACATCTGTGATGTAAGCAAAAATCTGCAACAAGGCCAGGATTCGAACCTGGTTCTGCAGTTCACTAGGCGGATACCACTACGTCACCCTGGCGCAGTGGCTTTGCACACCTGTGCAGATTACCCTGGCACGCCTCCCTCCTCAGTCCAAATTCCCGTTCACTCCTCAGCCCGTTTGGTATTCCTCAAAACATCGAACAGCATTGCAGAGGCTCTTCAACTGTATTGGAATAGCACCTCGGCATCGAACAAAATGGGCCACACTGTCTGAAACACGGGCATAGTTGCTTTCAAGTCCCAGTGCTGCTCGAGTTTAAGGAGGATACCAAGTGGGCTGATGTGTGCACGGGAATTTGGATTTAGGAGGGAAGTGTGCTAGAGTAGTCAGTGCATTAGTGCAGAGACATTGTACCACATTGGCGTAACAGTTACGTCGGTCTAGTGAGCAGGAGACCTGGCTTCGAATCCCGGCCTTGGTACAAATTTCCCTTCGTCGCTTCATTCTGCATATATACATAATAAATTTGTCCAACCGATCGGCGTTTTACTTTTTAATTTTTTTTTTGTCTCCCTCTTCGGCGTTGCTTTCACACTTCAGCTTTAGTTGTCCCTGGCAATGCACAACTTACCATGCGAAACAAGAACTCTAAGTTCACGTGCTGTAAATGAGAGATATTAGTCAGATTCTGCATATAACTGTCTACTGTCTGAAGAGCTGAATGTTAACGACTGGAATGGGGAAAGTTACGGTTTACCGTCCCGTCGATGGAGAGGTTACCGACAAAGTAAAACTTGCTTTGGGGAAGCATGGAAGAGGAAACGGACTGTGTCTTTTCAGATGAACTATCCCAGCACTTCCCTCAAGCAGTTTAGTGAAATCATGGAAAACCTGTCGAATAACAGTCCAGCGTCCTACCAGTCCGCCGTCTCGCTCGCTAAGGACTGGATGAGAAGTAGCAGTTTTCTTCACTTAGCATATGGACGTTTCGCGGCAATAAAACAAAATCCGGCAAGAAGCTGTTTTTGCTTGAACTGGTTTTAAAAAAAGGAAGCACTTGTTTCTTCGAGAGATCTCGCCGTTCACGTACAGTGTAAAGTTTTAAAGAAGGAAAGTTGGGCTACATGTACCGTTTTGAAACCTATATCTTTTCTGTGATGAATACCTTACTATAATAACAGGGGCAGTTGGGAAAGTAATATTAGTACCAGTTAGTCCCAAGTTCCATTGGACGATGAGCTACAAAACGCAATCGTATGTGTAACCGATGTGGAACGCTAAATTATTCATACAGTCCATTAACGTAATTAAAACACGGTTACAAAAAAGAAGAAAGAAACATTAGAGAAATTAATGTAAATATGTTGGAGTTCGTATATTTATTTCACGCTGCCTATGTATTACAGCAATGAGGACGCAGGGAAGGACGTAAATACTGTCTGTGCTATCTGTATATAGAAGCTCAGCGAAGAGTCTTCGATGCAGTTCCGCACTGTCTACTGGTAAATAGGTTCGGTGACTGGATCGAAGACTAAGTAGAAAACGAAACTCTGTGCTTGTTCACTTCATGGAGACACAGAAAGGAAAGTAGTGTCTAATGCACATCGGAAATACGATGGAACTGCTTCAGTACACGAGAAAGAGCTAATTTTCTCGACTTCTTAGATGATACCGTTGTATAAATGAAGAAAAAAAAAACTCAGTACTTGTCCACTGCAGGGGGGGGGGGGGGGCATAGTAAGAAAGAAAGCAGTGCCCAATGTACATCAGAAATGCGAAAGGACAGCTTCGGTACAAGAGAAAGGACTAACATTCTTGACTTACTAAATGTACATGAAGGTTGAATTGTTAGAACGTAGTTCAAATGGTTCTGAGCACTCTGGGACTTAACTGCTGTGGTCATCAGTACCCTAGAACTTAGAACTACTTAAACCTAACTAACCTAAGGACATCACAAACACCCATGCCCGAGGCAGGATTCGAACCTGCGACCGCAGCGGTCGCGCGGTTCCAGACTGTAGCGCCTAGAACCGCTTCGCCACTCCGGCCGGCTAGAACGTAGTTGAGAGACGGCAGATAATGTGGTGGTTGACACTCATCACAACCAAATGTAGTGTAATCCACTTAAACTAACGTTTATTCTGGTCACTAGAATTATTTATCGCATTCAGTGGAAGCATCTAGCCGAAGTGTATTTCATGGGTGAAGAGTTACTCGTCCATGAATATTGCTCGTATGTAGTATATCCCAGTTGAATAACAGAGACAGAGACAGAGATCGAGCGAGCGAGCGAAAGAGAGAGAGAGAGAGAGGGGGGGGGGGGGAGCAGAGACAGAGACACAGAGAAAGAGAAGGGGGAAAAGGGTGTTTATTTTCTAGGAGAACTAAAGAATTCAGAAGAAAAGTTAACAGCATAAAAACATTTCGAGAGAAACCACTAAAAGGAAGATTCATGCATTACGTTTCCGACGAGAAGACAAAGAAGGGAAAGAGTGAAGAGCTTCTAGGAAGAGGGGGACAGAAAGGCCAAGCAGCCTTAGGTTCTACGCTGCCAGTAGTTGGCCAGATTCGGAAGAAGAGAAAGAATCAGCATCAGTACAAAAATGGTTCAAATGGCTCTGAGCACAATGGGACTTAACATCTGTGGTCATCAGTCCCCTAGAACTTAGAACTATTTAAACCTAACTAACCTAAGGACATCACACACATTCATGCCCGAGGCAGGATTCGAACCTGCGACCGTAGCGGTCACGCGGTTCCAGACGCATCAGTACAAGCAGTTTTTGTCATCAGGTGTACTGACACGTGTATTGACGTGGATTGAACAACGGAGTCCACTCCCCACAAAGATTCACTCTTAAGTACAGTAAAAACTGAGTAGACTTCCAGTAAAATCAATCCTACCTTCTCCATGCGAGCGTTAGTTGAAAAGAGACATTGAGTTTTATTTTGATGGAAGAAATAGCAATGGACTCTGCAGTTTTTGATAAGCGTCACCCCCGAATGAACCATTGAAGGCAAGTATCGACCAAGCAGGTAACCGTAAATCATTGTCAACAGCGGCGCTTGTAGCGCAGTAGGCCACGGAAATGCGCAGCGCTGTGCGACGCGGCGCGGCCAAGCTGGACTGTGTGTGTGTGTGTGTGTGTGTGTGTGTGTGTGTGCGCGCGAACAGAGCACAGTCCGCTGATGGCGGGCCAGAGGGGAGATTTGCTGCGAAAAGAAAAAAATCCCCTGGATTTTAAGCCTTAATCCGGCCAGAGCTTTGCTATATGCGGGCCCCACTCCCCCGCCTGGAAATCCTAAGCCGATCCCCCTCTAATCCTGCCGCCCCTACCCGCTCACCCCTCCCCCTCTCCCCCCCACATTTCACCCATCGGATTTCCTCTGGCACACTAATCCTCAGTTTCCCCTAATTCCCTTCGCTCAGCTTAATCCTGCTTTAGATCCGCGCGCCAGATTATATCATCTGGACAGAAAACATTGGGCCCGCCGCGCTGGTCGCTTCACCTGGCTGTGCGCAACGCTAGCCGTCGATCGCGAGAATTTCGCGAGGCCTGCCATCTGCGATTCTGCGCGCCAAGTAGATTACAGATTACCTGTCAGATCGGCCGGCGGCTCATACATTTTGTATCACACTTCCGCGCTGCCCGCCACTGTGTTAAACCCCCGTGTTTTTTCCTTTTTTTCCGCACCGAACTTCTGCCGAACTGTTCGTGGTAGCGCTGTTGGACACGCAAAGTTATATAGATTTACTGGCCGCCCTGGACTCATATTCGCTCTCTTTAATCGTTCCTCGTGTCAGTGGAAAAGCAATACTCTGTTTTGACGGTTTACGACATAGTTGCACAATCGTATTTATTGCCAAGTATCAGTCTCGGATCTCTCTTCGGTACTAAGATTTTGTTCTGTAGCTTAATGTCACGTCTATAAATGCTTCGTACTAGTGAAAAACCCATGCTACACTATGGCTACAATTCCACGTCGGATTGTAGGTCTCTCTTTAACTACCGCTGCCTGGAGTTTCTGCAACCTCTGCTACAGAACTGTGCATAGTAAAGTATTGCGACGTTCAAACCAAGTTTCTGGAAGACGACCTCTTCTCTTTTACTTTTATAGGTGCAACCCTTCGTTACTTTGTCCACCTCGTTGTTGTGCTGGTTAATTCCGGTGCCTTGTGTTTTATTTGTTAGTAATTCCATCTCTCAGATTAAACAATTTCAAAATGGTTCAAATGGCTCTGAGCACTATGCGACTTAACTTCTGAGGTCCTCAGTCGCCTAGAACTTAGAACTAATTAAATCTAACTAACCTAAGGACACCACACACATCCATGCCCGAGGCAGGATTCGAACCTGCGACCGTAGCGGTCGCTCGGTTCCAGACTGTAGCGCCTAGAACCGCACGGCCACTCCGGCCGGCAAACAATTTTAGCTAACAACGAGAGGGGAAAGTATCATTCTTACTGTTTCGTACAGCGTCATACCTAGTTCTTGGAGTGCTGGATGAAGATTTTTCGCAGAGGTACTGGCTCATCTCGTTTTAACTGATAGTTTTATACCCTTTTAATACAACTTCCTTGAATTCTAAATTATAGCTGCTAATAAATTTTGGCTTCGTACATTGTGTCTGTGTCTGTCCTAAAGTTATTCCAACCATTTATTTACTTTATTTTACTCGCTATTTGTCCATTTATTCTACCGAGCACTGGAAGATTGCATAATAACTTTAACACAGTTTGATGTATCATCCGTCATATCTCCGCAACGGACGCAACGTTGATTTGATTTGAAGACTACTGCGCCGACAACCGTTCAGTAAACAATCTGACACACATTTACGGTAGCTAGACAAGCAGTACACGTACTGAATGCTGACTTTCCCCGGGGTATATTATTGATGAGAAGCTCTATGGAATCCAGCCGGGTGGCTGCGTTAAGACGTGGCGACATTTGGAAGCGTTTTGTTCTCAACTTCTTCATACGCTCCATCTTCGTCGCCAAAAGATGTAAGTGTGACACTCTCCAAAACGTCGTGGTATCTTAACGCCCACTCCAGGCTAGATATTCGCTGTAAAATTGTCTTCCACTTCTAAATTTATAGGGTGTATATCAAAATGCACTCTATCAGACTGTACTTCTCATAGTATAGTTTGTTACGCTTTCCCCTCACTCCATTCCAGGGTAGAGAGTATGAGGCGTTACTCTTTTAATTTCTGCTTCACGGTCTCAAAAGGAGTAGTAAATTGAGAAAGAAGAAAGTTTGTAAATTTTATTTTGAAATTTTTTAAATAGTATTTCGTCAGCTATTAGATATCCACTGTCAACCGTTTGCCAGTTTATTTCGCATTTTCAAGAGAATCAGACATATTTGTAAGCATTCGCGCCGGCCTTTCCCTTTATCAAATAAATTTCTTCTGTTAATTCAACTTAATGCGGACAGGCCTCCCACTCTTGAGCAGTATTCAGGTGTAGGTATTACAAATACTCATTAAACTGTAGTTTTCCAGAATCCTGACAGTAAAAGGATGCTTGTTATTTTCTTTGACTACAACTGAGCCTGTGAGATTGTTTCACATCGTGTCACCACCCTACTATGTTCCAAGTATTTTATGATAATTGAGTCACTAATGCATCTCGCGACAAAAATTTACCTTACGGCACAGTGTGGCAGATTTCATAGCTTACGCGTAACTCAACAGGTAATGTTAGTTAGGACAAAGAAACCTTTCATATTTTAGTTCGAGTTTCCTCTCAGTTAACTGTCGTTAAACACATCCAAAAAAAACTCAGAGAACAATCGACCGCTTCCATTTCTTTCACATTGTGTGCTATACAGGCGACATGATTTCGTTATGAAATCAGAGAAGCCATTTCTTTGAAAATGAAAGCCCTTCAATTATTCTTACATGATCGCTGGGGTTAGCAATGAAGAAAAGAAATTGTGTAATCCTTTCAGAGTTTTTTGGTCTGGTTGCAGGTATTTCTGCGAAATAATTTTAGTTTATGAACGATATGTCTGTTAATGTTTTAGAAGTTTCATGTTAAGAGTCTCCTGTTAAAACTTTTATTCTTTTATCCATAGCAGGAAACAATTATTATGAGGTAGAACGCCAGTAAGTAACGATGGCGTCACGTAGTTGCAGTACACGTAGTATACGAATAATCGACCAACGTAGAGAATGGCAATTCTGGCTTCATTATCGTTCTCGGTGGCCACTATCTTTTTCATCCCCGGTGCTGTTAAATCAAGACTGGAGATTACTCGCACCAAACGAATAAAGCTCTCCAGTGGTACCGATCTTAGAACCACTGCTTCTACTTTTAGGGATTTCGCTGAGACATCTTACATCATGCATGGCTTAGGGCTACTTTATTTTGACAGGAATTTAGGGAAATTTGGGATAAAATTGAACTTCATATGATAACCCTGTTGTTTATGGTCAACATCACTCGTCGTATTACTTAATGGTCCCACCGATTTAATAACGGGAATTTCTTCGAATACTTGTTGAATGTAATCCGTCTAATTGTAGCTTACTATATTAACAGTGCTATTACCTTTGTTAAGGGCGACATCGCAAATAAGTCGTATTATACCAACAGAAATCGCATGAAAAGTTGACCGATTACACCGGTGTGTAACTGTGTAATCTACAAATAGAACGAAATCTGGAGAAACAGTTTGTGGAAGATGTTTTTAGACATTTCAATTTTTTGATGACAAAAAGCAAAATGCAACAATCAGACGATGAACGAAGATATCAAGCACTCATCGAAGTGGAGAATTTGGCGTTTAATGCAAGGAAGAAATAAAAGACTGGCAGCTGAAGTTTATTGGAATAAGGTACCAAGCTTCAAATATCACCGTGGTAATTTTATCTACGAACACCTTGAAGCGATCATTTCATTTTTACTAGCTGTTCCATCTTCGAATACTGAGGCAGAAAGATTGTTCAATGTTCTCAAAACTGTGAAAACAGACAAATGAGATAGACTTAACAACTCGATCCTTAACGGGTAACTTCATACAAAATTGGGAATTCTACGAAAAAATTTTCAGTTGTAGAGCCCAGGAGTGGCATGTAAGTGCAGTGAAAAGTTAGGTACATTATACGTATTTCATGTTATTAAAGACGTGAGGAAATATGTTGTTCTTCACTATAACTATATACCCTAAATATAGAGAATTTTAAGGTTTTTCAGGGTATTTTATGGATAATTTCGAAAGAATCTGGGGTAGAACAAAAAACGTATGTGGAAACTCTGGTTGGAACTATGAGAGTGTCGCGTTAATCATATTGGTGGAAAGGTATTGCTTAAAATTTGCTTCCGCATTCAACGTATTCCATATTTGTAAGACAACTACGTACAGATTTCGTTACATCCCCTGTAGCACCAAATACATTCATTAACGGCGTTAAATATAATGTAACATAAAAATGGAAGTGTTTCATAAAAGGCATACGGAACGTAGTACACGACGGTAGCCAATGTCTGCAGTTTTGGTAGTACCTAAGTAGTACTGGTTTCGCGGTTAATACTTTCAAAACTGCTTCCAAAATAAGTTAGTGTTGTCTCAGCGGCAGCGAAACCTCGAAATGGCAAATTAGTTTCACTGACATTGATTAGTTCCCAGTTGTTGAACGGTCAGTCAATTAAAGAGCATAATGTATACAGTTATTTTCAGTTTCGTCTGTCGGATGAGCGTGACATTATTGTCAGCAATAGAATGCACGCTGTTTTGCGTTTCCGTGGACAGAAATCGAATGGAATTACATTAAATCCAGATAATCCTAAAAACGTATGAAATTTCTGCAAATAAAGCTGTTTCCATGGCGGCGGCGCGCTTTGTTCCGCTTCAAAGGGAGCAGGGGCGCAGTGCAGCTGGTAAATAATAAATTGCTATAAACGTAATTCCTTCACCAGAGCATCCTATAAATGGGAGAAGCGCACTTGGAACTTAGTCTGAACCTGCACGTTTTCAGTGCGGACGAAGTGTGTTTAGGAAAATTTAGGAAAATGGTTGGAAAAAAGGTAAAGAAAATGTTGTTTGAAAAATTGCTTAAAACTTTAACCTTCTAATAATTACCGTAGCAGTTACGATCGCTCGCAGTGCATCAAAAGAGCGTTGAAGCAACATCATATAAGTAGGTCCAAGGTCTCCGCAAATTTATTCTGCAGCACCTTCCATAGAGCTTGCATATTTTTCAGCTGCACGCTTAGACTCCCATATTCATGTCTCACTCAAAACTGTGCACAAAATTACCAAGTCGATCTATAAATAGAAAATTGAGAATTGGCATCTTGCTGGTTCAGAGATCTTCTCCATCGCGACCATCGTTTTCCAGAAAATTACGGGTTGAACTATTGGTGATTTGAAATTAACACCAAACTTCTTTTACGCTTATCATTTCGCTAATTGGTCCATGATAAACATTCATATATAATCCAGACAGCTGGAGGCCAATACTTCAGTCTGACATTGAGAAGCGTTGCATCTCTACTACTTTTGCCATTACCAATATATTTTTTCTCGTCCTCTGTCTCTCTTCTAAGATGAATACAGAACTGATTTCTTACTGCAGCAGACATTCAAGTAAGTACTCGTACCTTCGTGTGAAATACCGTATTTGGCGGTGATGTTGAACTTTCACGTATAAAGAATAGAGAGCCGTTATTAGAGAATGATCATGTAACTGTAAAGAGAGAAAACTGCAACCAGTCACTTTTTGAAATGTTTGTTTATTTCCTTATATTACTTTTCGGATCTGTTGACTCATCTTCAGATGTGGTACACCGAAGTTATTTATTTCCGCAGTGTGATACTGGGCACTGGCTTCGTGAAAACAAGATACGTAAAAAGAAATTGTAATGTATCGCTGTGAGTAATGTTACATGGTGAGTTTTATCGAGAAAAAAATTTTATTTCTTGCTCGTCGTATAACTGTCATGTATGACCATACATTAAAGACTTTTTTATCTATCTTCTTGTCACTGAGCTAGTACTCAGAATTACTCCACAGAAATGATGGTTGAACTCTAGTATGCCCCATATGAAGAAGAGCCTTAAAATTCTCGAAAACCAGTTAATGAATGTAAACAAATATTTCGTTAAATGGCTGTCTGCAATTATGATATTACAGGACAAAATACAGTAGTTTACATTTATACTTGTTACAAACTAATTTAATCGTAACGCACTCAAACTAACGCTTTAATATTGTGTAATAGGTTGTTTGATAGCCAGAACAACACATTAATTTTAAGTTTTTATTGGCATGAATAGAGCAAAAGTGGTAATTTATCGTAGATCCTGAGTGGATTCATTTTCTGAGAATTTCCTTTATGACGTGTACCTTGGTAAATCCTAATTACCTTTAGCTGTGATGTTACGTTGGCAAACTTCCACCGTGACAATTTGAGAAGTATTGATTATAATACAGAGTAATGGAAAACAGATCTAAAATGTACAATTATAAGTCAGATGAGTCAGGTGGAAAGATTACGGTACTGCTCTGCACAACAAATCTTACAAATTCTACGAACATATTTTTCTAAGAATATTGTAGTTCAAACAACTGATAGGGTTCGATGGGTTTGATTCTAAATAACTTTTCTGCTACCAGTCGGGACTTTTTTATTCATATTTTACATGATGCGGTTCGGGAAATGATTTCCATTTTCAAGTGTGTATTTCTTTTTACTATGCCATTTTTATGTAATGATGTCGATGTGGGAGGTTCTGCTTCGTTTTGTTGACTTTACTGCAATACATAAGGAACCCGCAATTTTTAGTTGTTTATCAATTGTTACATGTAGTTAGTGGCAAAATTTGGAAGAACTTGTACCTACAGTTTTCTTATGGTCCATTTGTCCTGAGTCTCACACATGTTAAACATCACTCACAACTTTCAGTGCACAGCCCACACCGAGAACAGCTTACATAAACAAACAGTCACAGAACTGTTTTTAGACGTCGTTGATAGAGATAATGTTACATGTCTACAGATATGCTTTTGTACAGAAGGTTTTTATGTTAAAAATATGGATTATAATTAGCTTACATCTATTTTACAATGGTGCTTATTTCTATGTGTTACTACTTATATTTGAGTATATTGTCGAGGCATCTGAATAAATTCACCGATTCACTTTCAAGTTTTTCGTTTAGTATTTTGTCTTCATATTTTCTGTAGAGTGTATAAATCTCCAGTTCTTCTAACAAACCCATTTGATGCGTTTTATTTAGTCGGTGGTGTACTTTGACATTTTGCTCTGCTTTTCCGAATGGGTGTCCTATAGCATGTACGCGTGTAGCTATTGCGCACAACATCGGCAACAGCTACAAACATATATAATACAGGTTTTAGGGCGGCACATACAAATATTGTACAATATCCTACTTTTCGCTCTTCCAGACTCAGTGAAGGTAAAATTAGAAATTATTCCACGCTCCATTCTGAATGAAACGGAAGATATTATAATACATTCCCAGAAAAGTAAATGCAGCACCTCCAAGCAAAGGTAGTTCATAGAGAAGTGAGGTGACAGGTAGTTCATCGTTGCAGGAATATATCATAACAATTTCAGAACAAATGAAACACACACATCACAGTTAAGGGCGCCCAAATAGTCGCCCAGTACACAGTGTAACCCACTCTGGTGGCAACGCTGGCGTTTATTCTCGCAAGCGAACAACCACAGAGGTGCCGAATGGCATCCTGCAATAGACGGTCCCACCCATCTTGCCCCTTTTGCTGCATTTCAGCAATGGCTCTTAAAGGCATGTATTCTCTAAAGCAAACAACCACAGAGGTGCCTAATAGCATCCTGCAAGAGGCAGCGCCAACCATCTTGCATCTTTTGTTGCAGTTCAACAATGGCTCTTGCAGGCTTGCGTGCTTCATCGTGTCCTGTGTTCAGTTAGGAAGAGATCTGGTGATCTTGCTGGCCAGCGCAGTTGACGTAAACCGCGAAGAGCACGTTGCACCGCAGCAGCCGTGCTGAAAAAAGCACGTCACTTTCCCGTTGAAGAAATGACAGTATTCAAGAGCCAAAGACCGATGCAACGTAGCAGACACTCAACATGTGCCCGGATTTCGTCCTTAGAGGTCGTGCAGTCAACCACAGCTGCTCGCACAATGCATCGATGTAAACGTGAGTCTGTAGAACGTAGACATCGAGAACCTGGCCTACAGGTGTGAGAATGTTCCACAGACTACTGTTAAAAGCAAGGACACATGTGTGCAATATGTGCAACAATCCGTCGATACACCTCCGTCAAGCTTCCCGCAGGCGCAAAACGCGACCCCGTTCAAACAGCTGAAGATGTTCGACAAGAATACATACACGTCGGTGGAGCATGGCTGTAGCGTAGAATGAATGTTGCAGACACTGCCAGTAGAGTCAAAACAGATGGTGCATAGACAGGCCTCATCAGCGCCATCTGATTGCCAGTGACCGAATTACTAACACTACAGCTCCTCAGGTTGCAATAAGCGCATGCTTATTACAACCTGGTGCCGCTGGCTACTTACGTGGAGCCATGCCCTTTACAGTTGCTCCCATAACACACGGTGAACCAAAAAGAAACATCCGATTTGACAGCTTTTTGATGAACGGGAAACACCAAAAGTTTTTTTTTCGCACCTTTTCATAGGTGTTCAGAATGACCCCCCTCCCCCCCCCCCAGTTGAGATAAACGGCATACATCAATGCGGTATTCAGATTGTTCCCACACTGCAGCGTGCAGCGATCATGTGTTGAGTTACAGCTTCCACAGCTGCTGTTATGCGATGTCTCAGTTCATTCATTGTTGTTGGTAACGGAGGCACATAAAAAGAGTCTTTTATAAATACCCACAAGAAGTAATCAGATACAGTCAGGTCCGGTGACCTCGGAGGCCAGTAATGTAAGGCTGAATCATTTGGTCCAGTGCGACCGATCCACCATTCAATAATCCTTTGATTTAAAAATTTCAGCACTTCCAGACGTCAGTGTGGCGGTGGCCCATCCTGTTGGTAAATGAAATCGTTCGAATCAGTCTCCAGCTGTGGGAAAAGAAAGTTCTCAAGCACATCGAGATATGTGCTTCCTGTACTATTTTCACTGCTCACAATCAGTTTCTGAGACAAAGATGTTATTATTTGATGGGATTAAAGATAAAAGGAGGAGGAGGAGGAGATTAGCGTTTAACGTCCCGTCGACAACGAGGTCATTAGAGACGGAGCACAAGCTCGGATTAGGGAAGGATGGGGAAGGAAATCGGCCGTGCCCTTTCGAAGGAACCATCCCGGCATTTGCCTGAAGTGATCTAGGGAAATCACGGAAAACCTAAATCAGGATGGCCGGACGCGGGATTGAACCGTCGTCCTCCCGAATGCGAGTCCAGTGTGCTAACCACTGCGCCACCTCGCTCGGTAAAGATAAAAGGAGTACTTGGAGTCAGCTGTAAGATTAGTTTCGTTCGCTCAAGTCACCAACGGGATCTTTAGTTTGAATTCCGAAAATTTCTGATCCTACTTCCGTTTGACTAATGCACGAAATTTTCTAATTTTTTTTTTTTTGATTCCTACGTCTTTATTACCTATATATAAATGATTTTCGTTAGAAGGGGGCATTGTCGGAGAGAATGTTTTAATTACAATCATTTTATGAATTATCATTATTAAAAGTTTTTGGAGTAAATTTTATCAAATATTTTAGAACGTGGCGTGGAGTGGCGTGAGTGTCCGCAGTTGGAAGTGGTGGGTGGGGGGAGGGGGGGATCTTGCACCTGACACCCCTCCCTCCATAGAAACTATTGATCTTCACATACTGAAATCTCAAATCATGCTCTGCCAAATAGGCATGTGTATCAATGAGATTTTCACTGTGCAGTGGAGTGTTCGCTGATATGAAACTTCTTGGCGGATTAAAACTGTGTGCCGGAGCGAGACTCGAACTCGGTAATTTAGCTATTCCTAGGCAAGTGCTCTGGCGACTGAGCGATCCAAACACAACTCTCGACCCGTCCTCACAGCTTTACTTCCGTCAGCACCTCACCTCCAACCTTCCAAACTTCACAGAAGCTCTCCTTAGGTTCCGCGTTCGAATCTCGGTCTGGCGCTCAGCTGGAAGTTCCGTATCAGCGCACACTCAGCTGCAGAGTGAAAAATCTGTTTCTGAAAACATCCACCAGGCAGTGGCAAAGCTATGTCTCCGCAACATCCTCTCTTCCAAGAGAGTTTTCGTGAAGTTTGGAAGGCACGACAGGTCGTGAGTCGTCCTTGGGTAGCTTAGTCGGTAGAGCACTTGCCTGCGAAAGGCAAAGGTCCTGAGGTTTGAGTCTCGCTCCGGCACACAGTTCTAATCTGGTCAGGAAGTTTCAGGTGTATTAATTCCATCCATCCCCTCTCCCGAACCCCATCCCACCTCCACCCTCTAACCCCCACTCCCACACCACCAACCCGCTCCGTATTCAGATGCTGGGACTGTTCTTGTTATCGGGTACAGTATTGCTAGCCTGCCATTTATTTAATACCCGTAAGGCATAACACGACTAGATGAAAAAAGGAACAGTGAGGGGGTTCCTAAAAGGACCCGTAAAAAAATACGATAATTTCCAAAGATGAAAAAGTACGCCGATCTCCAGTGGGGCCAATGGAGAAACAGTCTTTGTGGCTTCCTCAGGAAGAAGTCGATTTGTTCATTACGAACAGTTCCGAAATGTGCCTTAATCCACAGACGAGGCTGCTGTCTACTTGTTGAAACACTGCAAGCAGAGGAACGGCCGGGCAAAGCGGCAAACAAATGCCGACGCCTAATGTGGGGTGGCCCTCGAGCGCGGAGCAGCTGCTGCTGTATGTGGAGAGGACGAACAGACGAGACCGGCGCAGCGTGGGCCGGGCCAGAGAACGCCGCGAGCCCCGTAAGCGATTCGAATTGGCGATTAGTTAGGAGGGCAGGGCGGCCGCAATTGGGCGCCGCTTTTGTTCTATTGAGGCGGCGGCGATGAGAGGCCGCGTCTGGAGCGGATAAGCCGGCCCCGCCAGCTGCGGCACAGCTCAAGGAGCGCGGCCCTGCTCACTACACCACACACCATACTCACCATACTACCCGACACTCGGTTCCACCGCTGCTCTCCTTGCCACGCACGTGATACCGCTTTAAGCTGTCCGCTCACGGGACGTGACAACGCACGTGACGAGGAGATGGTGACGTCACGGAGCGGAACTCCAAGAACCACTACTTTGGGGAGCGTGAAATATAGAATCTGCCACGACAGATTTTTGCCTCTTGAAGAGGATCGTGGCCATTGAGATGAAACAGAATATGGGATCCGCCGTATTGTAAGCCGTTAAGCATAGTATTTGCTGGGCTTTCTTTCGCATAGAGTACATGGTATGAAAGTTAGTGGTTCCGGAGCACCAGCAAATTGAGGAGCTCTCGAAGACGTGAAGTTTTGGCTACGATTAGGCATAATATGACAGGAAACTATATATCGACAGGTAGCAGCTTAATGTAGTTGATGTTTTTAGCTTTATAAAAATGGTTCAAATGGCTGTAAGCACTATGGGACAACATCTGAGGTCATGAGTCCCCTAGACTTAGAATTACCTAAACCTAACTAACCTAAGGACAAAAAAATAAAAAAAAATGTTCAGATGGCTCTGAGCACTATGGTACTTCACATCTGAGGTCATCAGTCCCCTAGAACTCAGAACTACTTACACCTATATAACCTAAGGACATCACACACATCCATGCCCGAGGCAGGACTCGACCCTACGAGCGTTGCAGTGACAATTAACACTTAAATAAACAGTGTGAGATTTGGCCTAAAATGTCCACAGGAAGACTATACTTACAATATTGACAATGGTAAACTATTAGAAAGACGGTCATTAGAGATGGAACTTTCCAAGTGACTGGATCTGTAACTGGATTCAGGACTTGTTTGCAGCCGTAACTCAACAGTTCTTTCTTAACCTGTTAAGGGAACAAAATCAATAGATTTAAAGATAATTTCAGGAGTACCCCAAGAGTATGTCGTGGCACCGTTATTGTTCACGACATGATACAGTGATCGGAACCTCAATGAGACTTTTCGCAGTTGATTTGGTTATCTATAAGAACGCAGCAACGCCAGGTAATTGTGTTGCACTGCAGAGGTTTAAAAATGGCTCTGAGCATTATGCGACTTAACTTCTGATGTCGTCAGTCACCTAGAACTTAGAACTAATTAAACCTAACTAACCTAAGGACATCACACACATCCATGCCTGAGGCAGGATTCGAACCTGCGACCGTAGCGGTCGCTCGGTTCCAGACTGTAGCGCCTAGAACCGTACGGCCACTCCGGCCGGCACTGCAGAGGATGTATGACTGGTGACAGGGACTGGCATTTGACTGTGGACGTAAAACTAACGTAGCACGTATAAATAAACGAGGGAGTGCACTACGGTACAGTTACACTGCTTGCGACAGATCAATGGAGACAGAAACTGCCACGCAATACTTGAGAACACCTATTCGAAGCGGCCTGAAGTAGTACGACCATTGACCGACGTATAGGAAGATTCCCACCTCTGGTCTTGTCAAAATATAAGGCAGTATTCAGTGACTGATACACGTAGATTTCTGCTTGACACAGCGACCCCTTCGAAAATTTATGTAACAGTCGGTAGGTGATGATGGAAGGGATCGCTGTGTCAAGTAGAAATCTACGGATACCAGTCATCGAATGCTGGCCCCTATTTTGACTGGATCAGATGTGGTAATCTTTGTACATGGCGGTCAGAGGGTCTGAAGATGGCGTAATATACAGGATGTTACCAAAAGGTACGGCCAAACTTTCAGGAAACATTCCTCACGGACAAATAAAGAAAATGTGTTATGTGGACATGTGTCCGGAAACGCTTACTTTCCATGTTAGAGCTCATTTTATTACTTCTCTTTAAATCACATTAATCATGGAATGGAAACACACATCAGCAGAACGTACCAGCGTGGCTTCAAGCACTTTGTTACAGGAAATTGTTCAAAATGTCCTCCGTCAGCGAGGATACATGTATCCACCTTCCGTCGCATGGAATCTCTGATGCGCTGATGCAGCCCTGGAGAAAGTCGTATTGTATCACAGCCGTCCACAATACGAGCACGATGAGTCTCTACATTTGGTACCGGGGTTGCGTAGACAAGAGCTTTCAAATGCCCCCATAAATGAAAGTCAAGAGGGTTGAGGTCAGGAGAGCGTGGAGGCCATGGAATTGGTCCGCCTCTACCAATCCATCGGTCACCGAATCTGTTGTTGAGAAGCGTAGGAAGACTTCGACTGAAATGTGCAGGAGCTCCATCGTGCATGAACCGCATGCTGTGTCGTACTTGTAAAGGCACATGTTCTAGCAGAAAAGGTAGAGTATCCCGTATGAAATCATGATAACGTGCTCCATTGAGCATAGATGGAAGAACATGGGGCCCAATCAAGACATCACCAACAATGCCTGCCCAAACGTTCACAGAAAATCTGTGTTGATGACGTGATTGCACAATTGCGTGCGGATCCTCGTCAGCCCACACATGTTGATTGTGAAAATTTACACTTTGATCACGTTGGAATGAAGCCTCATCCGTAAAGAGAACATTTGCACTGAAATGAGGATTGACACATTGTTGGATGAACCACTCGCAGAAGTGTACCCGTGGAGGTCAGTCAGCTGCTGATAGTGCCTGCACACGCTGTACATGGTACGGAAACAACTGGTTCTCCCGTAGCACTCTCCATACAGTGACGTGGTCAACGTTACTGTGTACAGCAGCAACTTCTCTGATGCTGACATTAGGGTTATCGTCAACTGCACGAAGAATTGCCTCGTCCATTGCAGGTGTCCTCGTCGTTTTAGGTCTTCCCCAGTCGCGAGTCATAGGTTGAAATGTTCCGTGCTCCCTAAGACGCCGATCAATTGCTTCGAACGTCTTCCTGTCGGGACACCTTCGTTCTGGAAATCTGTCTCGATACAAACGTACCGCGCCACGGCTATTGCCCCGTGCTAATCCATACATTAAGTGAGCATCTGCCAACTCCGCATTTGTAAACATTGCACTGACTGCAAAACCACGTTCGTGATGAACACTAACCTGTTGATGCTACGTACTGATGTACTTGATGCTAGTACTGTAGAGCAATGAGTCGCATGTCAAAACAAGCACCGAAGTCAACATTACCTTCCTTCAATTGGGCCAACTGGCGGTGAATCGAGGAAATACAGTACATACTGACGAAACTAAAATGAGCTCTAACATGGAAATTAAGCGTTTCCGGACACATGTCCAAATGGTTCAAATGGCTCTGAGCACTATGGGACTTAACATCTATGGTCATCAGTCCCCTAGAACGTAGAACTACTTAAACCTAACTAACCTAAGGACATCACACAACACCCAGCCATCACGAGGCAGAGCAAATCCCTGACCCCGCCGGGAATCGAACCCGGGAACCCGGACGTTGGAAGTGAGAACGCTATCGCACGACCACGACACATGTCCATATAACATCTTTTCTTTATATGTGTGTGAGGAATGTTTCCCGAAAGTTTGGCCGTACCTTTATGTAACACCCTGTATTGTTGAAACTGATTACTTAATAAAACAGCAATTGGGAATTTAGGCGGCTGAAACGTGTTTTGATTCAACATTCTGTAGAGTAGATTTGTTGGCAGCTGTCTCTCGTTCCGAGATGGTTGTTTCGATCCCATATCCCCTCTCCTCCCGCCCCCCTCTTCACCCTTCCCTTCTGCACACTGGACTCGCATTCGGAAGGACGACGGTTCAATCCCGTCTCCGGCCATCCTGATTTAGGTTTTCCGTGATTTCCCTAAATCGTTTCAGGCAAATGCCGGGATGGTTCCTTTGAAAAAGCACGGCCGATTTCCTTCCCAATCCAACCCTAACCCGAGCTTGCGCTCCGTCTCTAATGACCTCGTTGTCGACGGGACGTTAAACACTAACCACCACCACCACCACCCTTCCCTTCTCCCCCTCCCTTCACAGTTATACTACGTGAGCCGGCCGGTGTCTTACTGGTGGGGCGCGAGCGCGAGCCAGCTGATACTAGCAGATCGCTGAACGGACCAGGTTTACGCGACGTAACCTGCGGCACCAGGGACTGGGTCAGGATCCCATGTTTAAGCTGAACCGGCTGCAGCACCTCCGCACTCCAGGGCCCTCTGAGTTTCGCTTTAAAGCGGGTCTGCGGCTGCTGCTGCGACGGAGCTGCCTCCCCCGCCTTGGAGGCGAGATAAAGAATGGCGGCGGCGCACAGCAACAGGTGGAGCCGCCCCCGGTGCCACCCCACGGCTTCCGCCCCCCACAAAGATCGTGACGCGGTTACACGGCAAAACAGTAAAACTCCGCGCCGGCTGGGAAGTGTTCACGGCTCACAAGTACATCCTGTGGAACAGCTGCGTTCTTTAGTTTCACGCAGAAGGGGGGAAATAGAATGTATGAACTGGGTAGGACACGTTTATTCTCTCGTGTAAAGGTCAGGCGGCTGTACTTTTCTCGAGGTGATGCCACAACGCTAATTAATTTTACCTCTAATCTTTAAATTAGAGCCGACCTGGGTGGCCGAGCGGTTCTAGGCGCTACAGTCTGGAACCGCGCGACCGCTACGGTCGCAGGTTCGAATCCTGCCTCGAGCATGGATGTGTGTGATGCCCTTAGGTTAGTTAGGTTTAAGTAGTTCTAAGTTCTAGGGGACTGATGACCTCAGAAGTTATGTCCCATGGTGCTCAGAGCCATTTTTTTAAAAATTAGAATAAACTGACAGCTTGCCGGAAGAAGTCGATTACACCATTGCTCAGACACGTGGACTGCATCTACACGGTTAAAACAGATGTTGGATGTTTATAGGTATCTTGTACAAACATGGAGGTGACAATGCCATGTTCATCCCTTACTACGTAACGTCACTAGTCGAGCCTCTTATTTATTTCTAGCTGTGCTGGATGCAGAGTAAATCATTGAGTCACACCTGCTCACTGTGACATAAAGAGTCTAAACAATGGGAGAGCAGTGTTTAAGACAAAAGAATCCGACTTAGCAACAGAGAACTGAAGTAGCCGGCCAGTGTGGCCGAGGGGTTCTACTCGCTTCAGTCTGGAACCGCGCGACCGCTACGGTTGCAGGTTCGAATCCTGCCTCGGGCATGGATGTGTGTGATGTCGTTAGGTTAGTTAGGTTTAAGTAGTTCTAAGTTCTAGGGGACTGATGACCTTAGATGTTAAGTCCCATAGTGCTCAGAGCCCTTTGAAGAGAACTAAAGTGCCCGCCCACCAATCCTGCTTGAAAATCTCCATGGTGTTCGGAAATCACCTCAGAAACACTACGACTGGAAATTGAAATGATCGTATGGCATTGTCGGCCGGGAGTCCCCATTCGGAGATGATTCCAATGGTTCCAATGGCTCTGAGCACTATGGGACTCAACTTCTGAGGTCATCAGTCCCCTAGAACTTAGAAATACTTAAACCTATCTAACCTAAGGACATCACACACATCCATGCCCGAGGCAGGTTTCGAACCTGCGATCGTAGCAGTCCCGCGGTTCCGGACTGCAGCGCCTAGAACCGCTCGGCCACCGCGGCCGGCCATTCGGGGATGTTCGGCCGCCGTATTGCAATTCTTTTTTAGTTGACGCCGCTTCGACGACTTGCGGGTCAATGATGATGAAATGATGATGAAGGACCTAGTCCCCTGCCGGGAATCGAACCCGGGCCACCTGCGTGGTTGGCGGTAACGCTACCTCTAAGCTACGGATGCGGACAACTCTATGACTACCATTGCAATATTCTCACTGTCACAGGTGTATACTAATCTTTAAACAGCTATTTCTAATTTTGTGATTTAATTAGTATACCGTGATAATAATGCTAGATTTCATAGCGTATGTTAACTGTTTCCTATGATATGAACTTTCAGGGCTTAATGGAGAAGTTATGTATCAGTTTGAGATTGTAAATTACGGTCCAGACCCCTGAATCGGAAGTCGTGAAACAAAACGCGTTTTGGGATAACTTTGCTAGTGCAACACGAAACTTCTCAACGTGCTCCCTTGTCTATAAAACAGATTTTAAAAAGAAATTTAGAAAAGTTATTGGTGCCAGGGAGCACATTTATAAATCATACTGTTGGTATGATTTCTAAATGGCTTCTTGTTTTGAATGGTGCACGTACCAGACCTTAAAGCTGATAGCTTGCGTGATGCTAACTGTAGGTGACAAAATTCAACTGTGAGAATTCTTAGAGAAATCTAGTTGCGAGAATACTAAGAAAATAATGCCCTGTCTGAAACTTGTTGTTCGTGATGACTGGGTGTTATGTGATGTCCTTAGGTTAGTTAGGTTTAAGTAGTGCTAAGTTCTAGGAGACTGATGACCATAGATGTTAAGTCCCATAGTGCTCAGAGTCATTTGAACCTACCAAACTTGTTGTTGGTCCCGGCGGAGGTTCGAGTCCTCCGTTGGGCATGGGTGTGTGTGTTTGTCCTTAGGATAAGTTAGGTTAAGTAGTGTGTAAGCTTAGGGACTGATGACCTTAGCAGTTAAGTCCCGTAAGATTTCACACACATTTGAACATTTTTGAAACTTGTTGTTATCACAAAATCTGACTATAAAATTTGAAGAAAAAATGTTTACTTTGCAACTTAAGTCGGGCCATGTGAAATTTAATTAAAGATAGAATCCGTTTTCTCCACTATTTGGATTGCATGGGTCGCAATGGGAAACGCCGTTCAAACTGCTCTCGTAGCTACAGCATGTCTCGATAACAGAGCTGCAGAAGTAGAGTTACGCAAAGTTGCAATGCGTTCTCTAAATCATTGCTATCATTCTTGGTTCGTAATTGGTGATAATAGTTTCAAAGGAATTGAAAATTAATAGACTCTTGGAATGTGGGCAATGACTCTGGTTAAAATGAATTTAATTGCAATCTCATATGATTTGACTTAATTATATTTAATGAAACTTCAATAATAGTTAAACTTTTTCTAAAATCACGCAACTATAATCGTAGAATTACAAAAATTAAACTTCATACGTACAATATTTCCGTGATCAAAATTTCAAAATCTAATTCTTAAATCAATTTCTCTTACAGTGATCGATAAATCCTAACCAAAGCAAAAGAAAATAAATGAAAACCAGAAAGATTCCTGATCTGAATATCTGACGAACCAAGAACGCTGTATTATCAAACCGCTACTACAAATAAAACAAACATAATCATTACCTGTAATCTATTCTTCAGAAAGAGTAACAATGCAAAAAACAATTCTTTTTCTCTCCACAATAAATCTTCCACTAATCCACAATTGTAATTCCCAAAAGTCTCCATTACTTGCTGCTACTAAACGAAAACTAGACTGTTTACATATAAAACCAAAGCTCAACTGTTTGTCTCCTCTCCAATCCTCGCGATCGACGGATAAATCTGGCGCGCATCTACGCACAGCGAAGACCATCTCTTAACTGATCTCTGTTCAAAAAATGGTTCAAATGGCTCTGAGCACTATAGGACTTAACTGCTGTCGTCATCAGTCCCCTACAACTTAGATCTACTTAAACCTAACTAACCTAAGGACATCACACACATCATTGCCCGAGGCAGGATTCGAACCTGCGACCATAGCGGTCACGCGGCTCCAGACTGTAGCGCCTAGAACCGCACGGCTACTCCGGCCGGCAACTGATCTCTGTGCAGCGTGGCTTGTCTGTCGAGGCTGCGCGCGAATGTCTAAGCAATTCAAACCTTACGAGCGTTATTCCAGGCAACCAAAACAAGAAAAATTCCTACGAAAAGTTACATACACACCTTTCAAGACCAAGGGTTGAATACGGTACGCAGGTTCAAATGGATGTACTTGAGGTAGCTCGACAGACAGGAAGAGACTTGCACGGGATAAAGTCTTATATCTGTAGATGACAACAACAACAACAATACTATCGAAGAGAAATCATGTAGATGAAGTATTGGGCGAGGCTATAGACCTACAAAACACGCGTTAGCAGTAGCAATCCTAATAGGGGGCGTGTTTCTCATGGTGGTGCACGCCAGACGTGATTTTCGTCGTGGTTGGTGCTTGCTTATAAAAGATCTCATAGTCACACGGAGGATCTCCTCGCTATTATTTGCGACCGCAGCGCTCTCCAGCGGCAGCCGGTTGTATCTGACCTACAATCGCACCGTTTGTTTACGAAAATGGACGTGCGTTAAATTACTGTGCTCGCTCTATTAAAACGCACTATTTCTGCCTTGTTCACCTGGGTAAAGATTTTTTGTCTGCCGTATAAATAGAGGAAAGACTTAAATACCCACGTACGTGGTAGAAGGCAAAAGGCACGTTCGCTCTCCAGTCAGTAAGGACATCAGCTTTTTCAGACTTCCATTACAAAATTAGTGCTATACAAATTTACAACAGTCTTACATATAAGATAAAACTTACTCAATTTCCCACTTTTTAACAAAGCGTTAAAGATACTCTTATTAGATAATTACGTTTATTTAACAGTGGCATTTTTGGAACATGTGAAATACAACGCTCAAATCTTGTATTTCAGATGTTCTAAAATTATTGCTTCTGAGTAGAAGTAATGTTCTAGTAAGAATGCCTTTCGAATTTTAGAAAAACTTGCAAAATTTGCAGCTGCACGTAGAGCAACATCTCTTTTGGTAAAGCTAAAGAAATCATTTATTTACTGCACTGTTACTGTTGAAGTTTCTATAATTCTTGTAAATGTGCGCGTACGCGCATAGTCATACACAGTGTTTGTAAAGGAATTATGTATCTCATAATCAGGAAAGTTTTTTGAATGAATAAACAAATAAATTAATTAATAAGTAAATAAAGCTGTAAATGCAACTAATTACTTACTAATCACCGTTACGAATAACTCAAGTTGGAACGATCACATAAATAATGTTATGGGTAAAACCAAACCAAAGACTACGGTTTATTGGCAGAACACTGACAAAATGCAACAGGTCTACTAAGGAGACTGCCTACACTACGCTTTTACGCCCTCTTCTGGAGTATTGCTGTACGGTGTGGAATCCGCATCAGGGTCGACGGAGGACATCGAAAAAGTTCAAAGAAGGGCAGCTTGTTTTGCACTATTGTGAAATAGGGGAGAGAGTGCCACGGTTACGATACGTGGATTGCGGTGGGAATCATTAAAACAAGGGCGTTTTTCTTTGCGGCAGGATCTTCTCATGAAATTTCAATCACCAACTTTTTCCTCAGTGTGAAGATATTTTTTGGCGCCCACCTATGCAAGGAGGAATGACCATCATCAATAAAATAAGTGAAACCAGAGCTCGCAGAGAAAGATTTAAGTGTTTGTTTTTCCCGTGCTCTATTCGGTAGTCCAACGGTAGAGAAATAGCTTTAAGATGGTTCGATGAATCCTCTGCCATGCACTCAGTTGTCAACTGCAGAGTAATCATGTAGATGCAGCTGCAGATATACTTTCTAATGTGACAGCTTATTCAGAAATATTTTTGTTTGTGATGACACTAGCTTGATAGTAAAGGATGTTGAGTGCAGTATAGGCAATGTATCAAGTTCTGCATTTGAAGACGTAAGTTCATTACTTTTAGAAAACGAATTGATGCTCAACCACACTAAGAACCAGTTTTTTAAATTTTATAGGACATAATTCAGTTACAACTGACACTTTGATTACACAGAGTGGACATGCGATTAGGGTGTCTGAACATTTCAATTGTCTGAGTGTTCAGGTAGACAGTAAACGGTCTTTGAAAACCCATGTTCAGAATCTTGTTCAAAAACTGAATGCCTGTCTATTTCCCATTAGAACAGCATCAGTGACAAGGAAGATTCCAACACGATTTTCAATCGTTTCTGCCACGGCATTATATTCTGTACTCAGTCTTCCCATTCAGAAACGGTATTTCCGGCTCAGAAACGGACAGCTGAAGCAATATGTGCTTTAAGTTCGCGAAGTAAGTAGGCTGTAAGTAGGCTGTTTAGGTTTTTTTATTGGTAACGCCACGTAGCGCTCTATTTGAAAATCACTGGCTGTGCTGTGTGCAGTCTGTGGCTGGGTGGAATTGTTGGAATTTGCTATTGTAGTGTTGGGCAGTTGGCTGTTACTAGCGCGTAGCGTTGCGCAGTTGGAGGTGAGCCGCCAGCAGTGGTGGATGTGGGGAGAGAGATGACGGCTTTTTGAGAGCGGATGATCTGGATGTGTGTCCATCAGAAACAGTACATTTGTAAGAAAGGATGTCATGAACTGCTATATATATTATGAATTTTGAGCACTATTAAGGTAAATACATTGTTTATTCTCTATCAAAATCTTTTATTTGCTAATTATGCCTATCAGTAGTTAGTGCCTTCAGTAGTTTGAATCTTTTATTTGGCTGGCAGTAGTGGCGCTCGCTGTATTGCAGTAGTTCGAGTAACGAAGATTTTTGTGAGGTAAGTGATTTGTGAAAGGTATAGGTTATTGTTAGTCAGGGCCATTGTTTTGTAGGGATTATTAAAAGTCAAATTACGTTGCGCTAAAAATATTGTGTGTCAGTTTAGTGTTGATCAGAATAAGTAAAGAGAGTAATGTCTGAGAACGTTCAGTTTTGCTCAGCTGTTTGAAAAGCAAATAATGTAAGAGATTTATCAGCACAGTAATTCAATAAATTTTCTAAGGGGACGTTTCACTCTTATGACCTCTGTCCAGAAGTCTAGGAATTTTGACTTTGGGTTCTCAATATTTATTTTCTTTAATATCGTTTGATGTTATCAATAGAAGTTATTCCCAAGCATTAGCAGCTTCCTCTCACTTAATACTAGGCAGAAATCCAGTCTGCATATGAATCACATCTCCGTGACTTGTGCAGAAAGGCGTGCGGTGTTCTGCTGCGTCCATTTTCAGTAGGTTACCACAGAAACGGAAAAATCTTAGCAGTAACCTTCGTACATCAAGTCGAAAGTGAAGGATTTCCTCATGGATCATTCCTGATCTGTAGACGAGTTCCTGGAAAAATTAACCCTAGAACAGTAAAGGGGGAAAAATTACATTCCCACTAAACCGTCTTAAACATTACTACTAAAATTTTTACTTAAAGAAGTTATAATTTCGGGTTACGCCTTAGTTTATTATAATTATTAGATCTCCGATGGTATGTTACATACCAAATTAAGTATACCCTAATGCAATCGTAAATTTCGCGAAGGTTTAGTAATCTGGCGGACAGGTTGGACAGCAATCTTCTGTTGTTTGCTGTCGACGCTGTTGTCTGCGGGAAGGTGTCGAAGGTTAGTAACCAAAGGATGATGTCATGGGGGAAGCCTCGTCAGAGAGGTCCACCGCGTGGGCGTCTAAGGAAGTAATTCCAGTGGTGGTTTCCCGTTGCCTTCCACTGATGATGATGAAATGATAATGAGGACAACACAACACCCAGTCCCTGAGCGAAGAAAATCTCTGACCCAACCGGGAATCGAACCCGGGTCCCCTGGCGTGACAGACCGCCACGCTGACCACTTTTTTTTTTCCCGTTGAGATTGGTCTGGGCGGACGTCACAAGACATCTGTTCTAGTTGATCGTTGACTCTTTGACTCAGTTTTTTTATTACAGAGAGCATGCAGCCTTCTGACCGAACCCGCTGAGCTACCGTGCCGGCAAGACCACTCAGCTATCGGGGCGGACGAAGATGACATTGAAAAAAATTCTAGTTGTTGTGATGAATGGCAGCTGACTCCAAATGTAGGATACGTAAATGAATGCAGATGAGTAGGAAAAACAAACCCGTGTCCTACTTGAAGCAGTCACTTCGTTTAACTGCCTGGGCGCAAACGAAATTGAACGAGCATGTGAGGATTGTGGCAGAATAGACCAATGGCCGACTTTCCTTTGTTAGAAGAATTTTAGGGAAGTGTGGTTCATCGGTAAAGGTTCAAATGGCTCTGAGCACTATGGGACTTAACTTCTGAGGCCATCAGTCCCCTAGAGCTTAGAACTACTTAAACCTAACTAACCCAAGGACATCACACATATCCATGCCCGAGGCAGGATTCGAACCTACGACCATAGCGGTCGCGCGGTTTTAGACTGTAGGGCCTAGAACCGCTCGGCCACACCGGCCGGCCAATCGGTAAAGGAGACCGCGTATAGGACACTGGTGCGACGTATTTTTGAGTATGGCTCGAGTGTTTGGGATCCGCACTATGTCTGACTGAAGAAATACATCGAAAAATTCAGAGGCGGGCTGTTAGATTTGCCACCACTAGGTTCGAACAAGGCGCAAATATTACGGAGATAGCGCGGGAGATCAAAGGGGAATCCCTGGAGGGAAGGTGACGTTCTTCTCGAGGAACTCTGTTAAGAAAATTTAGAGAACTGGCATTTGAGATTGCATAACGATCTTACGGTAAAGGTAAGGTGATCCTGAGGGAATTAGATTAGGGAATGAGACACTTAAAGTAGTGAAGGAGTTTTGCTATTTGGGGAGCAAAATAACTGATGATGGTTGAAGTAGAGAGGATATAAAATGTAGACTGGCAATGGCAAGGGAAGCGTTTATGAAGAAGAGAAATTTGTTAACATCGAGTATAGATTTAAATGTCAGGAAGTCGTTTCTGAAAGTATTTGTATGGAGTGTAGCCATGAATGGAAGTGAAACGTGGACGATAAATAGTTTAGACAAGAAGAGAACAGAAGCTTTCGAAATGTGGTGCTACAGAAGAATGCTGAAGATTAGATGAGTAGATCACATAACTAATGAGGATGTGTTCAATACGACTGGGGACAAGAGAAGTTTGTGGCACAACTTGACTAGAAGAAGGGATCGGTTGGTAGGATATGTTCTGAGGCATCAAGGGATCACCAATTTAGTATTGGAGGGCAGCGTGGAGGGTAAAAATCGTAGAGGGAGACCAAGAGATGAAGATGCTAAGCAGATTCAGAAGGATGTAGGTTGCAGTAGGTACTGGGAGATGAAGAAGGTTGCACAGGATAGAGTAGCATGGAGAGCTGCATCAAACCAGTCTCAGGACTGAAGACCACAACAACAACAACGATCTTAGTGCCAGCAACATATATTTCGCGAAAGGACCACGAAGATAACATTGAAGAAATTGGAGCTCAGACGGAAGCACTTACACTTTTTCCCGTCGCTCTATCTGAGAATTGAACAGAAAAGGATATGACTATATTGGCTCTGGTTACCCTTCGCCACGCACCTTACCGTGTGTTGCAGAATGTGTTATGTGGATGAAGACGTAGGGTTAAGCTGGTTCACGTGTAACATGTCGGTTATCGTAATGTATACGCGCAGCTTATCATTTGCGCCGGATTCGTCTACATTTTATTTTATTTTTGTTAATTCCATGTACTGACTCGTTCAATGAGATGGAGATTTTCTCCTCTATTTGGTCCTACAGAACTAGTCGTGTAAAATAAAAATAGAAATACAAATAAATAAATAAAAAGAAACGCGACCGATACCTAGCCCAGAGCTCTCTCGTGTTTCGCGCGAGGCAAGAGATGCAGAGCGGAGGCGTCGCGTCCTCGCTTTGGCCGCTCGGGCCGTCGGCACTTGCCGCAGCTGCAGCACGGATGTTTTCGCTCGGGCCGTACCTGCCGCCGCCGCGGGCGCCCGCCGCAGCGACCAGCGCCTCGCGGTGCCCGCGCAGCCCTGCCCTGCTAATCCTCTGGCGGCGCGCCCGCTGCCCGCTGCCCGCCGCCCACCGCCGTTTGTTTGGGCGGCGCCGCCCCGGGCCTCGCGGGCGACAGGTTTTGCGCCGGCTAGTAGCGGCCGCCCGACAACGCAGTTTCATCAATCATGAAGAGATAATCTGCTTTATGCTCCCAAATCCGCTTCAATCCGGATGCGCACTCGCCGCAAAAACAGCGGACTGGCGCGGCCCCGGGCTGGAGCGCGGTCGGCGCGGCGGCGGCGGTGGCGGCGGCGGCGGCGGCGGCGGCTCCAGCTCGATGGATGGACGCGGGGATTTGGCAGCCCGTCGACGCGCTGGTCATTAGCGCCGGCGGCAGTCCGGCATCCGGCGAGCCCGCCGTGCCGGCCGGCGGCGGAAATCCCGGCGGCAAGTCTGTGGCGATTGGAGGTGATTCGTCGGGAAACATTAATCACGTTCGTAGATTCTGCAGCGCCAGAAACCACCTGGCAGCTGCTGTCCGATTTGAAAAACTAGACGAAAGGGAGTTTCCGATATTATTTCATTCTGCAAAATGTTTTGTGTGACCTCTTTCCCGTCGGCCATAATACGTGTCGGAAACCTCTACTGTGCGAGCGGTTTACATATTCGTCTCTTATTCCTCTGTTACCGTTATTAACTATTATTGCCACCCTGGGATTAACCTTTACACGGTGTGTCACACATATTTACCTCCAGTATTAGTGACTTGCAAAGGTTTTCAGCGTAACAGAGGGTCAGTGGTTAACACACTGGCATCGCGTTCTGGAGAACGGCGGTTCATGTCCCTAGCCCGCTATCCATATGTTGCTATTTCGTTTTTTCACCTACACCGCTTAAAGGAGATACCAGGATGTCTCCTTTAAAAAGGACATGGCAGGTTTCCTTCCTCAACCCGACATTGTGGTCCGTGTCTAAAGCATTCCATCGACGGACATTTAAACCCTAAGCTTCTTTTCATTCACCATTAGGAGCACAATTCAGTCACAGTTTCGCCGACGATTATTACTGGCCTTCCAATTGCAGTGTTCGATTCCCTTATCTGCCATCCAGATAAAGGCTAGCCCTGGTGTTCCTAGATCACTTAAGGTGAATGATAGGATAATAATTTTTCTCACTTGACAGTACACTTGTTTCTTGTCTTTATTCACGTGAGATAAGTCTCGTAACTGTATTGACATAGGGACCCAAGATATTTGACCGCATACAAATATTATTTCCACACGGATAATTCTCTATCTCCCTCCCTCTCTCTGTCGCTCTCTCTCCACCTATCTATGTATCTCTCTCCCCCTCCCTCCCTCCGTCCCCCCTCCCTCTCGCTCTCCCTCTCCCCCCTTCTCTCTCTCTCCCTACCCCCTCCACCTCCTCTCTCTCTCTCTCTCTCTCTCTCTCTCTCTCTCTCACTCTCTAGCCGGCTGGAGTGGCCGTGCGGTTCTAGGCGCTACAGTCTGGAACCGCGTGACCGCTACGGTCGGAGGTTCGAATCCTGCCTCGGGCATGGATGTGTGTGATGTCCTTAGGTTAGTTAGATTTAAGTAGTTCTAAGTTCTAGTGGACTGATGACCACAGTAGTTAAGTCCCATAGTGCTCAAATCCAAGCCTGCCTCTCTCTCTCTCTCTCTCTCTCTCTCTCTCTCTCTCTCTCTCTCACACACACACACACACTCACTCACACACACGCGTGCACACAACTTTGGTATAACCCTAAAGAAACTTTTTTTTCTTATTCTTAACGAACTACTGTATAATTGGTGGATGGAGCCCACGTTAAACTGTAGGTCACCAGTATAATTGGCTTTGTCAGTCAGTTCAAAAACAGAAAGGAAGCTAGGGTGTACCACCTCCAACAGGAGGTTATCCGGCATAGCGATGGGCAGGCCAATCCTAGAGTTGAGAACGGTTTTCCCTTCAGCAATAAGATACTCTGCTCCAGTAAGTAAAGACACTGAGGCTGCTGGAACGCTCTCACCGTACTGTGAAACTTACAAAATTTATTCAACAAAACAAATGCAGTCTATCTGAGCAGCCAGTACTAGTCACTAGCTTTACACTAACGATGCATACTAATGAAAACTGGCTCATGTATGCCATGTTAGGCAGATGCCACCGGCGAGCACCTGTTTGGGAATAAAGATAATCGGAGTCAAAACTCACGTACATAGAGGGTGGTTCAAAAAATATACATATTTAGAACACAAACTTACGAAACTCTCAACTTCAGATTATAGATGGTCAGTATGTCCTACATCAGCGACACAAACAATATCACATCGACACTCGACTTCCTCTCAATCTCCGGTAAACGTATCCATCATCACTGATGTTATGGTAGTATGGAACCGACTTCTAAGCTCATTTACGTTCTGTGGTAATGTGGGTGCATAAACATTGTCTTCATTGAAACCCCGAAGGATCAATTGACAGAGCTTCAAAGTCACAGAGCTTCAAATCCGGTGACCATGGGGACTAGCTGAGAAGCAGTAGGCCTAAGTCGCCGGATTTTTGGCGACCAATCCATCGACGCGGTAGAGTTCCATTGAGATATTGACGCACTTAGCGACTCCAATGAGGGGGATGCCCCGTCTGACTGAAAAATGTTGTGCCCGTTCACCCTCTGATACAACCAGTTTTGAAACATAGCAAAATACTACTGTACCGTTAACTGCGTTTCCATCAAAGAGGAATGGGCAATAAACAGATGAGAGGGATATCGCACAAAACACATTGATTTTGCGTGAACGTCGAACATGTTCATTATGTTCATATGGGTTTGTAGGCCCCAAATTCCAACATTGTGTTTCACACTAAGGTGGAAAGTCGCTTCATCACTGAACACGATGCATTGTGCGAAAGTTTTATCGTTGTCAATAGCATTCTGAAGCTCGCCAGCAAATGCCACACGTTTGCGTTTGTCGTCAAGACGTAGAGCCTGTAACAGCTGTAATTTGTAAGGCTTAATAATCAGCCGACGTCTCAAAACACGCCAAATTGGTGTTGTAGGCAGCTGTAACTCTCGACTGGCCTGACGAGTTGATTTTGTACGACTACGTTGGAAAGCATTTTGAATTCGTGGGACAGTTTCGTCGGAATCATGAGGGCTGGCAGGACTTTTTCTTTTTACATATACAACCTGAGTCTACAAATCGTCAATACCATCTGCGAATGTTCGATCCATTCGGAGGATCAATTTGGTATCTCACCCAGGATCGTCTTTGTACTATATACACGGAATTACACTCCGAAAACTCGAGAAGACAAAATTATTTCTGCGAAGTAGCCATTTTGCAACCTGTGTCGATAACCAAGCAAACAGAAGACTAACGACATCTAGGGACTATGAATGTAAACTAGACAATGTATTCGTTCCTCCAACAACCGAGTTGTGGCGCACTGATCGATAGGTTTGACAGTATAATACAACATAATAAGTACATTCTTTTTGAAGCACCATGTAATTCTGTGGGTATAGTGCAGCGGTCGGCAAGCTGCGCCCCGAATCAAGTGCCGGCCGGTGTGACCGTGCGGTTCTCAGGCGGTTTTTTTGTAATGATGTTTACTTCTGGGAATGAAGAGAAGACACCAGCTGCGGACCTAATAGAAGTGAGAGGGGAAATATTTCAGTGTTTGTCTTCCAATGCCGACAACTCACGAGCGGGCGCAAGTGAAATCGATCAGCTGCAGTTATATAAATGTCAAACTGAAGTAGCACGGATTCGTGAATGCACAATAAAGACACGGTCAGCTTCAAATATTGCACATGTTTTAGCAACTGTATTGAGGCTCTTGTAACACAATGCAACGAGTAAAAGAAAAATGATATTCAAAGCATTTAGTAAACAGCTGCGATCGTATGTCCTGTTGCAGTTACTGTTACTAATGAATATAACATACTTACTTATGTAGGTTACCAATTAATAGTACGAACAGCAGGAGAAGGTGTGATAAAGTGACCAGGATAGGAAAAGTGGCAGTTACATACGTTTTGCATTGCTCAGTGCTGCCACCTGCCGAGAAGTGGTAAGGGAAGTTCTAATTGTTGCCTCAGTTGTGTGAAGAGTAATAATTTTTTACAATATCAATGTTTATGCAACCTCTTCTGCCTGCTAATGTAGTTTAATCTTATGGTTCCTTCTGTGGACATCTAAGGCCGATTGGGCGTCCGATTGGGAAAATTGGCCCAGGTGTTCACAATAACAAAAGTATTTCCAAAAAACATGCACAATACAACATACATCACTAGAGTGACAATTTTGAATTAATTATATTATTTAAAACCGAGTCTGTTCTGTTGTATGTGACCTAATACAAAAGTGCGATTGAAAACTGTCTGCTTCACCGCTTGGTATTCTTTCACGCATTGGGGCGTGAAGACGACTGGAAAATGTGCCCAGAAATCAGGAAAACAAACATGGGGTCTGTTGCCAAATCACTGGTCATATTACCCGCTTAGGTACGGAAAATTGATCACTATGCAAGCCCTCAGAAAAATACACGTAGTTCCGATGTATTACTTTCTTTTTCAATAAAAATATTTGGTGCGATACCTTATAATACGTAGATTCAAAATGTGTTGAGTGGTAAGCTTCTGTCAATAACTATGATTCCGTGAAAACTGAATTTCCCTTTGAGTGGCCAACCCCTGCCACCCTCCCCCCTCCCCCCCTTGCCCCCTCCCACCATCCTTCAATACTTCCAACGCGGCCGATGTGTCGCTCTACAATCTCAATGCAAACTGAAGCAAAAATGTTTGACTACTACTAGCATAATGTCCTCCATCTGTAGTACTTCGAACGTCGCCATACACAACAGTGGGTCTACAGGTAACTGCTTCGCATGTAAAATGACGCTCAAATATTAAAACGTAGCCTTAGCGAAAAACTCACTTCATAAGCAATTGAAAATAAAATATTTGTCGAGTCGAAACCAGTATCGCCACACACACACACACACACACACACACACACACATATATATATATATATATACACGCGAATCTGACTGCGACAAACGTTATTACGAGCGCAAACGCCTTCTCCTCCACTTCGAGTACGCGTTCAGACCTGTCGGCGCGTTCTTTGGTCGTCAAACGGTGACAGTGGCGCCCGGCGCTTCCGGCAGTCCTTCACTATGTGGCGGAGGACTTCTTAAATACAGAGGCCCGCCGAGGAATCATAATGACCGCCGGGAGAGAGAAGGATGGCTTCGCGTCGTGAGAATACTGATTAATGGTTTACTGCGCGCCGGGGGACAGAGCCTGCTTTTTTAAAGAGCCGACAGAGGCAGCCTTTGTCATCGCAGCCCCTTAAACATCGTATGCGTGCCTCGTGGAGACTGACAGTCTATCTCGTAACTTCACCACCCAGTCCTATATTGTAGCTGCATTGAAATCTGGAACTCCGAACTTTTGGAGCTAGCAGTATCTGACCTGGGTGGGATTCGCAAGTTCCAACGAACATCAGTATAGACTGCGTCAGAAGGAATGTCCATACCTAGTAAATGAGGGTTTTGCCCTCCAGTGAGCGCGATACTGGAGTGTTTGTTGCTGATGGTAGGCAGTAGTCTGGCGCAGTCCGCACTTCCGCCGCACGGGTACTCAAAACAAGTACCAGGAAGCGAGCCGACCAGTACGTTGACCGGACGTTCGCTGAAAAAGACGCGCCCAGTCGATCAGCATTTGCATCGCCGCGTCTCAACAACTGCATTTGCGCAACTCGCTGCTGACAGCGCAGCCAGTAATTTATTTTCTTAGCAGGTATCCATTTGACATCAAATGAACGGATATGCTGATTCAAAGATCATCGCACACTATCGTTATTATATCGTATTTGATTTGCAGGCATCTACTTATGGATCAGATAACCACTTACTTCTACGGATAACACACTGCATTACTGTTCCGAGGACAGAGTGACTGTTTTCGTACGGCCAGAGTTATAGCATCAGCTCGAAAAAATTGTTCCTATCAGTGAGGTGCAAAACCTCCGTCAGCTGTCTCTTAATTTGTATATTATATGGCTCAGGGTTGTTGACTGGAGATAGCGCCACTGTGTCATCTTGATTATTTCACCTCGGTTCGATGCTTCAGTAACTCAGAGCCCTACATCGCTTATAGCTTCCTTTGCGAAGTTTCCATACTTTCAGTTTCTTCAATTCATAAAGTACTCACAGAATTACGTTCACCACTATGGTTCGCACATTTCATGTTGATAGTATTAATATTATCTGATATAAGTGGATTTTTCCGTCGTTGATTGGCAAAAAAATGACAATACTCAGGAAAAAATCTGGAAGTCCTGTAAAGATTTTGCAGTTTGACTTACGTTAGCGGATACTTGTATTTTAACGCGGCATACGGCGTGTATGAAATCCCTATTATCTAATTTTTAATATTTTTAATTTTAACTTACAATCAACTTGCTCACAGAAGCACATAGAGTATGTTTCAAAAGTTTATTTTCGACTTGTACGATTCATACATCCATATACAGTTGCTAATGAGCATTGGGTCTAAACTGGTCAGTGGTGTTGGTCATAGATTATTAGGTCCAAAATGGTTCAAATGGCTCTAAGCACTATGGGACTTAACATCTGAGGTCTTCAGTCTCCTAGACTTAGAAACTACTTAAACCTAACTAACCTAAGAACATCACACACATCCATGCCCGAGGCAGGATTCGAACCTGCGACTGTAGCAGCAGCGCGGTTCCGGACTGAAGCGCCTAGAACCGCTCGGCCACAGCGGCCTGCATTGCAAAGTAGCCGATTCCAATAGGGCCCTTGTCTCACAATACTATAAACAAGCATCTGACGTAGTTACGTGATCAGTGGGAAGCATTCATTTCTGTTCTCCACTGGGCCGTTGAGATTGGCCATATAGAGGGTCCATGGCTCAATTAGTGTGATAGTCCGTAGATCACATTCAAAGGAGAAGCATCTTTAATCTACGTTTGAAGACATTGCTGCTATCTGTCAGACAGTGTTTTGCAGAGTACGTTGTCGAACAGTTTAATAGCCGCATATTTCACCCCTTTTTGCGCCAAAATTGTCATTCCTTAAACGGTAATACCGTTCATTTTTTTTCCTAGTTTGTACTTGTGTATGTCTCTGTTGCTCTCAGACTCATATGGAGGAATCATAAAAAATTTCGTAAGTGAAAATATGTATTGTGAAGCTGTGGTCAATGTTCCTAGATGTTTAAAGCGGTGCCTCCACACATTTCTATGTACAGTGCCGTTTTGACAACCTTAATTAGCTGCAAATGGACAGGTAAATTACATTTCTACATATGTTAGCCTGAGTTAAATAATAGAAAAATAAATAGAGGAATCTCGTACGGAAAGATAATAGAAGGAAAAAATAGCATGTGTGTGACAGAGCATAGTTCACTATAGTATCTTTGGTGTGATGATGATGTTTGGTTTGTGGGGCGCTCAACTGCGCGGTTATCAGCGCCCGTACTATTACCCAATCTTTGCTCAATCCAAATTTGCCACTTTCCTGGATGATGATGAAATGATGAGGACAACACAAACACCCAGTCATCTCGAGGCAGGTGAAAATCCCTGACCCCGCCGGGAATCGAACCCGGGACCCCGTGCTCGGGAAGCGAGAACGCTACCGCGAGACCACGAGCGGCGGACAGTAGTATCTTTGGTGGTCACCTGTGTGATGGCAATAGCTGTTCTCAGGTTGTTGTTAGCCAATGTGTTTGCTATGTGTAGGACTGCATAGTGCATCTGCTGAACAATACCGTACTGACAAAGGTGAACGCGCTATTCATAATTAACTTGACGGCAGGGTTGCGTTCTGAGCAGATTGACAATAAGTTAGGCAGTTCTTGAATGAGGCGTATTTGCCACCTTTTGCAACGAAATTTCAGATGTGTTCAGTCACTAAAAAGGTATTAGTGGCATACAATAACAACTGTTGATACTTGGTTCAAATGGCTCTGGGCACTATGCGACTTAACTTCTGAGGTCATCAGTCGCCTAGAACTTAGAACTAATTAAACCTAACTAACCTAAGGACATCACACACATCCATGCCCGAGGCAGGATTCGAACCTGCGACCGAAGCGGTCACGCGGTTCCAGACTGAAGCGCCTTTAACAGCACGGCCACACCGGCCGGCTGTTGATGCTTGTGTATTTAAGTTAATGTTAGGGCAACAACTGATAGTATATCTGAGATGAAAGTGCTATAATGAATATTTTTCCAGTAAGTATATAGAAATCATCAATTTATTGTGTGAATTTATGTAATTTATAAATTATACATTTTGCTATTAGTATCATAGTCTTTCCGGGCGGGAAGAAGCGCCGGTCCCCAGCACGAATCCGCCCGGCGGACTTTTGTCGAGGTCCGCTGAACCGGCCAGTCTGTGGATGGCTTTTAGGCGGTTTTCCATCTGCTTCGGCGAATGCGGGCTGGTTCCCCTTATTCCGCCTCAGTTACACTATGTCGGTTATTGCTGCGCAAACAAGTTCTCCACGTACGCGTACATCACCATTACTCTACCACGCAACGTAGTCTGGTGTGCAACATTCCCTGGGGGGTCCACCGGGGGCCGAACCGCACAATAACCCTGGGTTCGGTGTGGGGCGGCGGAGGGGTGAAGTGAACTGCGGTAGTCGTCGTGGGATTGTGGACCACTGCGGCTGCGGCGGGGACGGAGCCTCTCCGTCGTTTCTAGGTCCCCGGTTAACATACAATACAATACATATAATCATGGTCTGTATTTGTTGTTAATTACTGGAAGATAATCCACGTATAAGATCGATACTAGCAGAAACTTAATGAAGTTTTTGACAGCAACTGATGCTGTAGCTACATAAATATGTCTTTAATTAAACATATTGCAGCTGTAGAGCAGTATTTATAATTAGTTTCTTTTTCGCAATGAATGGTTTTTGCCTAAGTGAGGTGTCAGCGCAGAATATTTTCCCATAATACGTCTTGTCTTCTTTTTCATGGACTAGCACATTAATTTTGGATTTGGAAATTTTAGTGAAAGAGAGTGGTGGGATACCCTTCTCGTCGCCACCGCCTTCCGCCCATTTATGTTCAGTAGCCGGAGGATGCTGCGGGAATTAGATTAGGAAATGAGACACTTAAGGTAGAAAAGGAGTTTTGCTATTTGGGGAGCAAAATAACTGATGATGGTCGAAGTATTTGTATGGAGTGTAGCCACGTATGGAAGTGAAACATGGACGATAAATAGTTTAGACAAGAAGAGAATAGAAGCTTTCGAAATGTGGTGCTACAGAAGCTGAGGCATCAAGGGATCACCAATTTAGTACTGGAGGGCAGCGTGGAGGGTAAAAATCGTAGAGGGCGACCGAGAGATGAATACACTAAGCAGATTCAGTACGATGTAGGCTGCAGTAGGTACTGGGAGATGAAGAGGCTTGCACAGGATAGAGTAGCATGGAGAGCTGCATCAAACCAGTCTCAGGACTGAAGACCACAACAGCAACGCCGGCCGGGGTGGCCGAGCGGTTCTAGGCGCTACAGTCTGGAACCGCGCGACCGCTACGGTCGCAGGTTCGAATCCTGCCTCGGGCATGGATGTGTGTGATGTCCTTAGGTTAGTTAGGTTTAAGTAGTTCAAAGGTTCTAGGGCACTGATGACCTGAGAAGTGAAGTCCCATAGTGCTCAGAGCCATTTGAACCACAACAGCATGCGTTACGTTTGTTTTTATTTAGGAGCAGCTGCTAATCACTGCACCAAGCGTGGATTGTCAGCAGGTCTTATTGCACAGCAGGTCTTATTGCATTTGGCTACAATTTTCAAGCGTTGCGATTACTCTACCATCCCTGATGGATTGTGAACAGTAATGAGATGCTGTGTTCTGTTTGCTAAGAAGTGTTCATGTATACGAGGAGATGAGTATTATAGAACTGACGCCACGAAAAAAAATTTCAAATGACAACAAAAGATCCGTAATCAGTAATTCAGGAGAATACAACTGAAGATGGTCTTCGTAATCAGGCAGCAGCTGCCGTCGACGCAGCGAGCTTCTAATGGTCTTAGGAGCGGCAGAAAGGAAATGCGATCCACTATTGCCGGGACGGGAGCGGAATACGAAATGGCCGCGTTATATTTTGTGGTGGCCATTGTCTTTGTCACTGCCGGAGCTGCGGCGTGACGCCATGCATGTCCTTAACGGGCCACGGCCGCAGCTGCGCCAAACCATAGCGCCCACATTCCGAGGCGTCGGGGCGCTTTTCCGGAAACGCACTGGGAAAAAGAGAGCGGCCCCGAGGCGATCGGTTTGCGAAAAAAGCAACGGCGGCCACGCAGAGAGGTGGAGGAGGATGGAGGAGGTGGTGGTGGTGGTTCGCCGAGATCGGAGTCTGAGGAAGGGTGGGGCGCCGAAACGCCACTCTGATTGGCCGCCGCTGCGACACCGGCCCGTAATTACTTCCAGCGCAGCGCGGAGCATTGTATGGAGATTTCCGGTGGCGCTGGCTACCGGACCGCGCCGGATAAAAACCCCGTTCCGTATGATCCCAAAGACAGCGAGGAATGTATTTACTTATAATGGGAGCCACTAATGGGTCGGATCTAGCTTCTTAATTAACTTTCGAAGAAAGGGTTATACTCGGAAATTGGAAGGGCCTTGAGTCGAAGAGGAGGAGGACGAGGAGAAGAAGAAAAAAACATTAAACGAGATTAACCTGAGGAGCGGTTAAAATTCCGACTCTAATACTTGTAATTAGTGGGAATATTATTTTCTTTTGGCTCAGGAAGTGACGGCGCTGCATGTTAACTCGGGCAGCATTTTTATTGGCCATTGTGCGCGCAGGACGGAGCCCGGTGAGAGCATGCCTGCGCGTTCCCCGGGGACCAGGGGGACGCGTGGCGTGGCCGGGCCCGGTCTGCCTGGAGGAGACGGCAGGAGAGGAGGCGGCGCCTCCGTGGGTGTCGCCGGCGCACCCTCCCAACCGCAACTACTGTGCGTTGTTCCAGGCCCACGAGGCGGAAGCGAATTCGCAACCCAGTAATAGCGTAACATCGCAGTTCTTAAACTCTGGAATCTGAGCTCCAGTCGTCTGGAAAGAGACAATGTTTATAGCTCCATATTTAGCAATTATACACGGTTGTCCATTGATAGTGACCGGGCCAAATATCTCACGAAATAAGCATCAAACGAAAAAACTACAGAGAACGAAACTCGTCTAACTTGAAGGGGGAAACCAGATGGCGCTATGGTTGGCCCGCTAGATGGCGCTGCCATAAGTCAAACGGATATCAACGGCGTTGTTTTTAAATAGGAACCCCCATTTTTATTACATATTCGTGTAGTACGTAAAGAAATATGAATGTGTTAGTTGGAGCACTTTCTTCGCTTTGTGATAGATGGCGCTGTAATAGTCACAAACGTATAAGTACGTGGTAGCACGTAACATTCCGCCAGTGTGGACGGTATTTGCAATCCGTGTTAAAATTGACCGTTTACCAATTGCGGAAAAGGTCGATATCGTGTTGATGTATGGCTATTGTGATCAAAGTCCCCAACGGGCGTGTGCTACGTATGCTGCTCGGTATCCTGGACGACATCATCCAAGTGTCCGGACCGTTCGCCAGATAGTTACGTTATTTAAGGAAACAGGAAGTGTTCAGCCACAGTTGTGCGACTGAATCCATGATTTCGTGTCAGAAAGGTCACAGTCCGTAGTGATAGACGGAAAGTGATCGAGTAAAACAGAAGTAATATCCGGCGTTCCCCAACGAAGTGCTAAAGGCCCTCTATTTTTCCTGATCTATATTAACGATATAGGAGACAATCTGAGTAGCCGTCTTGGATTCTTTGCAGATGATGCTGTCATTTACCGTCTTGTAAAGTCATCAGATCATCAAAACGACTTGCAAAAATGATTTAGGTAAGATATCTGTATGGTGCGAAAAGTGGCAATTGACCCTGAATAAAGAAAAGTGCGAAATTATTCACATGAGTACTAAAAGAAATCCGCTAAATTTCGATTACGCGGTAAGTCACATAAATCTGAAGACTGTAAATTCAGCTAAATACTTAGGGATTACAATTACAAATAACCTGAATTGGAACGATCACATAGATAATATTGTGGGTATAGCATACCAAAGACTGCGATTCATTGGCAGAACACTTAGAAAGTGCAACAGGTCTACTACAGAGACTGCTTACACCACGCTTGTCCGCCATATTCTGGAGTATTGCTGTGCGGTATGGAATCCGCAGCAGGTGGGACTGACGGATGACATCGAAAAAAGTACAAAGAAGGGCTGCTCGTTTTGTATTATTGCGAAATAGGGGAGATAGTGTCACAGACCTGATACGTGAACTGGAGTGTAAATCATTAAAACAAAGGCATTTTTCGTTGCGAGGGGATCTTCACATAAATTTCAATCACCAGTTTTCTCCTCCGATTGCGAAAACATTCTGTTGGCACCCACCTACATAGGGAGAAATGATCACGACGATAAAATAAGATAAATCAGGGCTCGCACAGAAAAGTCCTCGTCTTTCCAGCGTGCCGTTCGAGAGTGGAACGACAGAGAGACAGCTTGAAGGTGGTTCATTGAACCCTCTGCCAGGCACTTTATTGTTAATAGCAGAGCAATAACTTGTATGTAAATGTAACAAGTCGTAACATCTCCTGCCAGTGTTGCTTTATAACTGTCGTTCCCAACTTTGCAGCACACAGCGTTACATTAATCTTCAGTAACTTTCCTCTATATCTACATTTATACTCCTCAAACAACCTTAAGAGATGTAGGCAGAGTACTCTGTGAACAACTGTCACTCCTCCCCCCACCCCTTCCTCACCCTTTTTTCCTGAACCAGTCGCTAATGGTCCGCGGTGGGTTATTGGTAAGCCTCCGTGAGAGGTCGACTCTCCAATTTCACAGTCTTTTCGTGATCTGTACGGAGGACGAAGCAATACGCTCTCCTAGGAACATAGTCTCGCGGAAGTTTTACAGTAAAGCAAACGTCATGTACAACACCTCTCCTCTGACGCCTGCCATTGGAGTTGGAAGAGCATTTCCGTTACGCGTTCGTGCTTGCTAACCGAACCTGTAACGAAACTCACGGCTCTTCTGTGGATCATCTCTTTTTCCTCTTTCAGTCCTTCCTGGTACTGGACCCATACTGCAGAGCGATATTCAAGAACAGTGGTTTTGTAAGCTACGTCTTGCGCCGCTGGGCTACCTTTCTTGAAGACTCTTATATTTCACGCTAACTCTAAGATATTTAAAGGATCTGCCTGCTGTCAGTGATTATCCGCCAATCGTCTAATAATGGTTTTTCATCTGTTTACGCGCAGTATTCTACACTGATTCACTCTGGAGTTCAAGTGCCAGATCCTACGCAAACACGCTGGAGTAGCGCTCGTCTTTATTATGACGTGAATACCGTCCTGACTCATGTACTTTTACCTCTCTTTACGTTATTTCTCATCTCTGGCATCAAGATTGCTTTCTATGCCTGTGTTTTACACCGTATAACAACTGCATCAAATTTCTGGCTGACGTCACCAACTCCAAACCGGTTCTCTCTTGAGTGAGTGACTGATGATACTGCTGTTTAATCCCTTATCCCTCAAAGCAGCCAATGCTACACCAAGTGTCGACCTTCTGCAGGTGTTGTTGCATTTCGCTGCAGTTCCTTAGCGTTGCGGTGTCTCTGTATGTAACACCATCATCAGCTAGCATCCTCATGGAGCTTCCGACGTTATCCACAATGCTATTTATACATATTTTGAACACGAATTTTTTTACAACATTCCCTTGGCGTATGCCCGACGTTACCTTGCCGTCTGAAAATTTCTCCCCCTTAAAAAAAAATGACGTCCTATATTCTGTTTGCTAGGAACAGGAGAAGACATCTAGGTGCTTGAAAATATGTGGATAAATAAACAAGAAAAATGAAAAAGATCACGCTTTTGAGAAAATGGAGATTTTTTTAAAAAGGTCTTCATTCTTCTGACCGAACAGTGCCATTTTTGAGAGTGTCTGTGATCTAAGAAATAGCTCTTGCCAAAAATTTCAGGTAACATTCAAGTGGCATACACTTCTGACAGCACAGTCAGCATTGGATCCGTCGAGTTCGACTTTCTACGTACTAGAAGAGAGATTTATGGTTGCTATGGAGGACGTGCTCCAACTCACTTTTATTATCAGCAAACACCTTAATGGTTCAAATGGCTCTGAGCGCTATGGGACTTAACTTCTGAGGTCATCAGTCCCCTAGAACTTAGAACTACTTAAACCTAACTAGCCTAAGGACATTACACACATCCATGCCCGAGGCAGGATTCAAACCTGCGACCGTAGTGGTCGCCCGATTCCAGACTGTAGCGCCTAGAACCGCTCGGCCACTCCAGCCGGCCAAACACCTTAAGCTATCTAACTATACACGACTAATTTTTTTATACCTTTTGTCCAGCGCACCATGCAGCCTTAGACATAACGAGAATGAGTTTTGTAGAATGCGAAGAAGGTACAGTTCATCCAAAGCGTCTATCAAACTTATAATTAACAGGGGAAAACTGGTATTTCAATTTTAATGTTGCATATCAGTGCAGATCGTGACAGACCTTTTGACACAGCTACATCATTTTGGTATACGTTGATCCTTAAAATGCTGCAAGAGGAGATTATAATTCATACGATGTTGGAACCGTGAAATCTTCTCTTAGCTACATACAGCGTTACGTCAGGACTAGTTAAATAATTCTATATGCCTTTAAGATTACGAAAAAACCACAAGAAACTAACACCAAGCTAAAAGAAAAACACTGCTGCGGAAGTTGAATAGTCATGTGATCGTCCTGTATTAGGCAATACCTCCAGTTTCTCAGAGCATGCGAGAAAGTGGGAGTCATACCAAAGGGTCGATTTCTATAGACGATAGTAACGGCTGGCGGAAGGAGCTGACAAGGTGTACAACTGTTGAGCCGATGATGGATGTTTGTTACGGTATGGAAGCTTGTACAGTATCAACGATTCACAGAAGATGTGGCAATCAAATTCTGAAACAGCAGTGAAGAGACGTGCCTCGTTTTCTGAGGAGAGTCGCTGCCAGAAGTCAATGTACTGCTCAAATAAATCCTTGTGTTTTATGCCCTTTAGGCATTATAGAAACGCCCCTCCCCTCCATTCTCGGAATAGCCATTGCTTCCTTTTATCGGGTCATAAACATCGTTCGCCGTAGCTAGCGTAAAGCGCCTTTCACGGCGTGAAGCGGATATGACTGGCTCTTGTATAAGCCGTTTTGTCTCGCGTACATATCGAGTTTCGCGCTTTTTTCGTCGTGTGTTGTCTAACAGCGGGAGTCTAACCGCGCTGGACACCGAAAACAAAAACAAATCGGATGCAGTGGACTAGCGGAGGGGATCTTCGCAGTGGTAAGTGCAGTGAGGATATCATACTGATGGCCTACTATCTTTCGTTCACACATGAGGCGAGTATATATCAGATAGTCGTCAGGTCTTGGCATTTTCGTGAAGAAAAAGTCTTTTGTAAAGGTTCTTAGCCTGGAAGCTGTGTCCATGCCGTACGTAATTCTCATTTTTTTTAATTCATGAGGGGTATGTGTAGTGTAATTTGATGCTCCATAAAGTGACATACATAAACATCTTCAACCTATAATCGGTAATCTTCGTCTATAACACGAATTTCACCCCATGAAGTGACCCTTAGAATACAAAGATAATCATTCTCGGATGTCAAATCCGATGTCCTGTCAATGTTACCGACTTAAGATTAGGTTTTTTCGTACAAGTCATTCTTCGCCTGCTCTTTTTAATGCAATTACATTTTCTGCTTTATCTATCTACCCTTTTCGCAATCTTCTGAAGCCCTACATTTCAGAAGCTCTCAATTTTTGCTCGAGTTTTCCGAAGGCTTACTTTTGATTTCTGCAAATGGACGACACAGTTTCAGACTCCTCCCGTAGTTATACGTTACTATATACAGTAAGTACTCCTTGATTTCAAAAGCTTTATTCACTTTCTTTTTGTAATTCAGATGTCGCCTTTGATCCACTCAACTTGTGCGATCTTCTTTCCTGGGCTGCATATACCTTTTACTGCATACGTTTAGTTCCTCCAACCAACGTATTAAGCAAGTTGGTGTTCTCCTTTCTGATATTTATCTTCACTTTTTCGTTCCTTGGTAATCCTAAACCTAGAGTACAGATCTTTCGATAAATATGGCTCATAGATTAATACGCTGAATGTCTCAATTTTTTGTGTATTTCTGGCATTATGCCAAATGTGAGCGCCGTATGCCTGGTTGTATCTACTGGTCAGAACTGCAACGTCCAGAGTTTTATCCTGGACACCAAGTGCTAGTTGCAAACGTAAATAAATTTCAGTTATTTGGTTACTCTTAATACAAACATTACAATGACGAGTGCGAACACTGTAAATTGAGGAAAACCATCTCATCGATGTTTTTCTGTATTTAAATTCGTTTTTGAATAGATGACTTAATAACAATTGTTTGCCGTACGTCACGTACGTGTTGTTAGAATCTCTCTTCGTTTCGAAGATATTTTGACATCATTGTGCATTACAAATCGGATTGCACCACTGGCTTCAAGTTTTTGATTGTGTTTTGATAACGTAGTGATAACGTAGTCACACAAGCATCTCATCGGTCTTTCGAAAATATCTGTTACCACATACTTCCCTTATTCTTGACAGTACGCTTCACTTACAAAAACGCAACGCTGTTCTGGCGATCAGGGAGCTGGTAGACAAGCTCATACGACGTTCGCAAAAACCAGAGATATGGCGAGAAGGTTGTTCGATGTGTAGCTTGTGGTACTTCCTGTATGGTGTTACAGAGGACCAAATCATTCGTCATCCAACCTTACAGATATATGGTCCCACCTAGACAGTGTGTTACAACAATTGTGTAAGGGGGGTCACAACTGCGGGGATTTCATTGTTGGGCTCACAAATTGCTGTTGATACTTCTGGATAGCCACCGCAAAGTAAACAGTTCCGCCAATGTATGCCATGAAGTTATTTCTTATTGGACTAAGAAGTATCAAATGTCAAAGAAAAGTTATGTAAATGCACTCCAACTAATCAAACATAAGTAAAGAGAACTGTCTCCTTTTTGATCGTAGAACAAGTGTGCGTGGTGTCTCAGTCTCTCTTTACGCCTCATGTCCCTTGGTCCCTGTTAGTTTCCTAAGGCCACATAAGAGACAGATGGGCAGCACACTTCTTCGAAAGAAGAGGCAGTTCCACGTTACATCAGTGCGTTACCTGATACTGCCTAAATGGTTCAAATGGCTCTGAGGACTATGGGGCTTAACTTCTGAGGTCATCAGCCCCCTAGAACTTAGAACTACTTAAACCTAACTAACCTAAGGACATCACACACATCCATGTCCGAGGCAGGATTCGAATCTGCGGCCGTAGCGGTCTCGCGGTTCCAGACTGTAGTGCCTAGAACCGCGCGGCCACCCCGCCAGGCTGATACTGCCTAAGGAACGCGGACTAAACAAGATTAGTAGGTCGTTAAAAACAGAAGTGTGTAAATTTAGTACGTAATCGGCTATACATAATGGCTGTATGAATACAATTAGCAAAGCTTTTTCATGGCTCTAGCATTTGCTAATATTGTTAGCATATACCACTTGTTATGCAATGTCTCTAAGAGTACATTCCTAGATCTCAATTTAGAGAGATAATGTGTGAATAATACAACAGGTTCCACCTTTTGAGCAGTCTTGATATGCTGGGAGACGCATACCTTCTGTTGTAATAGCCCTCTTAAAATGACTATTGATCACCCTGGGAGGACAAGAAAGCCGACACAATCGTTTTGTCATGCACAGGGCAGATACCGGACGGCATTGTAATGAACGCATGGAGGAAGCAGCAGCCATCATTCTTGCTCACGGCTACGTGGAGAAGCGCGGACGGGCCCAGGAACACGAAAGGGGAATATTACTTATTCTTGATCGAGGAGGCCTCGTATTTCTGTTTCCCTGGCGGACTCTCCGGAGCCACGCGCTGCGTGCGAGGGGCGCCCAACCTGCTGGCGCGCAGCCGTGTCTTCTGATAACAAAGGCTGCGGGCGCCGTCGTGCATACGCAGCGCGCGGCGCGCCTCACGCGTTGACTGAGCGTGCCAGCGGGTTTGGAGGAAAACGCTCCAGGCGCCACGCTGGTGACCATTTCTGGCAGCAGCTGTCGCCATCGGCAATTGGAAAAAGAGCTTGGATGGTTCTTCCATTTTTACCCAAATCATGTACGAGAAGTGGGGATGGTAACAACCAACTGGATAAAACCGATACCGGTATTTCTTTGGTCCCAGTTATAACTGTTTTCTTATTTTTTGCTAATACTGGAGTAAAGATTATTCATAGTAGCAGTGCTAAAATTGTTCGTTTTTGAATAAATATTTCTTTAAAAAGGAGTAATTTTAATTCGTTAAATTTGCATTGTGTCCACATATTGCGTTATTATGAAAAATAAGAAAAGCAAGCAGTCGTATTTTAATAACGATGCTGACAGAAACGAGCAACGAACACACGGCATAATGCTGGAAATATTTTTTACGAAGTGACGTAGCAATGAAGTACAATGGTTCACTTGCTTTAAAATATTAAAGATTTGTCAGCCGTTTCTGTGAAATAGTAAAAGACGAAGAAAATTATGGTAACAGTAGTAATTTAAAAACAAGTAATTTACAGTTGTTGTTGTTGTAGTTGTCTTCAGTCCAGAGACTGGTTTGATGCAGCTCTCCATGCTACTCTATCCTGTGCAAGCTTCTTCATCTCCCAGTACCTACTGCAACCTACATCCTTATGAATCTGTTTAGTGTACTCATCCCTTGGTTTCCCCGAACGATTTTTACCCTCCAAGCTGCCCTCCAATACTAAATTGGTGATCCCTTGATGCCTCAGAATATACCCTACCAGCTGATCCCTTCTTCTAGTCAAGTTGTGCCACAAATTTCTCTTCTTTCCAATTCTATTCAATACCTCCTCATTAGTTATGTGATCTACCCATCTAATCTTCAGCATTCTTCTGTAACACCACATTTCGAAAGCTTCTATTCTCTTCTTGTCTAAACTATTTATCGTCCATGTTTCACTTCCATACATGGCTACACTCCATACAAATACTTTCAGAAACGACTTCCTGACACTTAAATCTATACTCGATGTTAAAAAATTTCTCTTCCTCAGAAACATTTTCCTTGCCATTGCAAGTCTACATTTTATATCCTCTCTACTTCGACCATCATCAGTTATTTTGCTCCCCAAATAGCAAAACTTGTTTACTACTTTAAGTGTCTCATTTCGTATTCTAAATCCCTCAGCATCACCCAATTTAATTCGACTGCATTCCATTATCCTCGTTTTGCTTTTGTTGATGTTCACCTTATATCCTCCTTTCAAGACGCTGTCCATTCCGTTCAGCTGCTCTTCCAGGTCCTTTGGTGTCTCTGACAGAATTACAATGTCATCGGCGAACCTCAAAGTTTTTATTTCTTCTCCATGGGTTTTGATACCTACTCCAAATTTTCTTTTTTTTCCTTTACTGCTTGCTCGATATACAGATTGAGTAAGCGAGGCTACAATCCTGTCTCACTCCCTTCCCAACCACTGGTTCCCTTTCATGCCCCTCGACTCTTATAACTGCCATCTGGTTTCTGTACAAATTGTAAATAGCCTTTCGCTCCCTGTAGTTTACCCCTGCCACCTTCAGAATTGACACTCAACAGTGTCAAAAGCTTTAAAAAAAGTAGCTGATCTGTTGCCTGTGTCTCCATAATATGCCTTTATCTGCTTGTAGCCCTTGAAAACGGACAAATTAACACTAAGAGCAATGTTCTTCAACCACATTTTTCACCCTTTAGCACTGACTGTTCGCAATGCCCAAGTAGCGTTATGATCTCACATTACAACACGATTTTTGAGCCGAGTTTCATATAATTAGGATCAGTAAGAGAATATTGGTGATTTTTTTTGTAGTGTTCATTCAGTTATTACTTTTCGAGAAAAGCAGAGAACGATGGATGGACTACGTTTGCTTTTATTTGCTTATTTAATTTATTAATTTGATTCGATGTATCTTGAAACTGAGTGTCAATTGTTTTCGATCTTTCTACGTATAATACAGGAAATAACCGATTTTTGATTTGTTATTCCTATTATTTGAGAAACCGGTTATTTAGAGCGGTTTAAAAAATGGTTCAAATGGCTCTGAGCGCTACGGGACTTAACATCTGAGATCATCAGTCCCCTATAACTTACAACTACTTAAACCTAACTAACCTAAGGACATCACACATCCATGCCCGAGGCAGGATTCGAACCTGCGACCGTTGCGGTCGCGGGGTTCCAGACTGTAGCGCTTAGAACCGCTCGGCCACTCCGGCCGGTTTAGAGCGGTTTTAAGTCGATTTAAACTGGCATGGAAAAAATATAAACGAAAATCGGCTTTCATCGATAACCACCATCTATAACGAGTAGAAGTCGTAACGTTTTAATCGTCTCTGCAAAAAAGTAAACGCGTCATTAACTTCTGTTTCCTTGCGGGTGCACGTCTTTAGTCCTAGTACACATTGATATGCCCATGCTAAGTTACCGTATACCACTTCCAGAGGTACTATAAAAATTAGGTAACTTTATTTTTTTTTTAGACGTGATCATTAAAACTCGTAATTGCTTCTATATTCGCTGAAAGATGTTTCCCCACTGCTGTTGTATCGACAGTATATTCAGTTTGTCAGAACTGATATTATTTCCATTATCGCAGGTTAAAGGATGCATTCAAAAATTTTACTTCTGTTTCGGGTGATACTGCTCGTCCGATCCAAACCTTGCTGGGCAGTGTACGAGACGAATGGCGGTTAGTGATAAGTTAGTTGAGGGGATAACGGATATGCAGTGGGGAACGCTGTCGTTGTTAAATGCCTCACTCTGCAGAACGTTAGACGCTATGTTGCCTCGTTGCAGCCAGTTGCTCGAGGTCTGAAGTCAGTCGTAGAAACACAGTTCCTACGCCGCCACCCTCAACCCACGTGTGCCTTGGTAGTTAGCGTGGTCCTAATCGCACAGGGTGCACTGTGGACCAGCGCTGGCCTTCCTTCCAGATGCAGCTTTGGCTTTGCGGCCGCTGATGACTCCGCAACACAAAGCACAGCCTGGATTTGCTTCATAGATTCAGTGAGAAGTGCCCTCTATTTCAGATATTTAAGACTTACAACAAATGACATTGAACCAGTTACCGATGAGTAGTTCAGTTATTTCTGCAGTACTAGTCATACTTGTACTTATCATCAGGTATAATTATTCGCAATGACAGTTTGTCTACCAAGACTTAAATTCGAATAAAGGTATCTTCCAGTACGCAACTCCGTTGTCTAATGATGATATTACAATGCACTCACTGCAGAAGAAAGCAAGTGCAGTCAATTTTAAAAATTGATTTTAACAATGTTTTGAGATATTTGTGATTGTTGTAGTTAATTAACCGCGAAACCACCAGATCCAGTTGTAGTTTTTATCTTGTGCTCAGAAAACTTTAAGGATGCGATTAAAGTCAGGGTGAAAGAATTTCGTCAGGGATAAGGTTAGCTGACTTCTTGATGCAATAATTTACCAAGAACCGTATGTATTGTAGAAATTTATTTTATTTTATGAACTTCTATGTGCTACCAGTTTCGGCATTATATTGATGCCATCTTCAGGCACCACTCGTCATAGTCGTAAAATCGCTATACACGGCTATGACGGGGGGGAGGGGGGGCTGAAGATGGCATCAAAATAATGCAGAAACTGGTAGCACATAGAAGTTTATAAAATAAAATAAATTTCTACAACACATACGGCTGTTGGTAAATTATTGCATCAAGAAGTTCATGCCAGCCGTCGTCCCACGATCCATAATGGATCAATGAAGAAGATTCGCTGACGTCACTGTTATTCTCAGTGAAAATGAAGAATAATTACAGAACCAGTTGGATGCAATTAACAGTCTAATGAGTCCAGAATATGAACTGACTGTAAACTGAAAAAAAGGGGAAAGTGATGAGTAGCCCACGAAGAAAGTTAAGGAATTCTGCTACCTTGAAAACAGAATAATAGTATCAATCGTAGGCCTTAATTTGAGGTATAAATTTCTGAGCATATGCGTTTGGAGTGCAGCATTGTATGGCAATGATTTATAAACTGTGGAAAAACCGGCAAAGAATAGAATCGAAACGCGTGTAGTGCTACAGCAGAAAGTCTTAAGGTAAGAGGACTGATAAGGTAAGGAACGAGGAGGTGCCCCGCAGAATCGGTGAAGAGAGAAACATATAGAAAACAAGGAGAAGAAGGGACAGGATAATAGGACATGTGTTAAGACACCAGAGAAAAGCTTTGATGATACTAGATGGAGCGTAGAGAGTAAAAACTGTACAGGAGGACAGCGATTGGAATACATGCAACAAATCACTGAGGATGTTCGCTGCACATCCTACTCACAGGTGGCCGGCCGCGGTGGCCGTGCGGTTCTGGCGCTGCAGTCCGGAACCGCGGGACTGCTACGGTCGCAGGTTCGAATCCTGCCTCGGGCATGGGTATGTGTGATGTCCTTAGGTTAGTTAGGTTTAAGTAGTTCTAAGTTCTAGGGGACTTATGACCTAAGATGTTGAGTCCCATAGTGCTCAGAGCCATTTGAGCCATTACTCATAGGTGAAGACAAAGATGAAGATACAGCAGAGGAATTCGTGGCGGGCTCTGTCAAAGCAGTCAGAAGATTAACGACTCAAAAGAAACGTTTGACTCTGGATTACGTCAAAAAGAGTATAACCAAATGAAATTCTTTTAGTTTTAGAGTTTCAGTACAGTCTATTCTTTATGAATTGTGTTTCCCAATAGAGCCTGATCTAAAGACGCAGCCCTCAGCACAGTCTACGATCTCACTGAGATGTTACACAACGCGCAGCGCATCAGAGACGTTACTGAAATACATTGCAACTTGATTTTTTTTGTTCTGCCTGAGTTCTATATCGTTGTTACTGTGTTAAAGAGAAGGAAGAAAGAGGATTAGGGTTTAACGTCCCGTCGTCGATCTTGGATTAAAGGAGGACAACCAAGGAAATGAGGCGTGTCCTTCTCAAAGACTCCGTTCCACCTGTTGTCAAGAAACTCGTGTATCTATTTGCACACTTGTTGTCTCTCTCACTCTCTCTCTCTCTCTCTCTCTCTCTCTCTCTCTCTCTCTCTCTCTCACCGATACGTTTTGTTGTTGTATTTATATTTACTAAGTGTCTTCCCATTAAATCAAATTTTTGATGTATCTGAAATTTTTTCCTGTGCCGTAACTGTTTCCGATAGTGGAATAACTTATCACCAACTGCTATGCAAAATCACAGCTCTCTAGCGTCTTGGGATCCTTGTATTAGATTGCTATTGCACATGTGTAATGATTATTACGCGCGAAAGAAATAGCCCAAAGCGATCAAGTGTCCGCTGATGATTTAGGGGATCATTTGTTAATTAAAATGGATAGGGTAATTTTAAAGTTTTAATCTTCTGGTATCGACTTCAACTGATACAGCATTTCACTTCGCAAAAGTACATTAGTTCATTTTTCGTGGATGTAGTAATGTCAATTCGTCTTTCTACGGTTTGCATATAGATTTCGCTTGTAACATTCTCCTGTGCCCAAAGAGGATCAGTACGCCGCGTTTCTATGAATGGTAAATTCCCTCATGATGGATGGAATTTTTCTTCTTTTCTTTTTTAATAATTGCAGATGTTCACGTTTCCAGAAAATTAGAGAGCAAGAAAGACTCCATAAACTGACTTAGGATCAGACACCTTATTTACGGAGAAGCTGTGTTGCAGACGTTTCTGCACGTCTGTGTGGACTTTCACAATAGCTTCGACATTAGTTAGGAATGTGCATAGCGACGTCACGAGTGAAAATGGCTTTGTCACTGAACGTTATTCTTAGAACTGCCTGGCAGGTAGACAAAATAATTCCAGCCGTCCTCGGTTCATCTTCTTCAGTAGCAACGTGTGCTTACCTGAGACGCCTGGCAACAGGTATAAGGATTTCGTGACGCATCCATACCCGCTTCTGGTGACCGTTGTCACTGACAAAGATATGTTACTCAGCACCGTCGTCCAAAGCTGAAAGTGCCGTACGATGGTGGTGTCACCGTATTGTGAAAAGAATGCGCTGTGACGCTTCAGTCGTTTCATAAATCGTATTTGCCACAATAGATCTTTCATGTATATGGGTATTGAAAAGATGTACTACATTCCTACAGAAGATAGTAACACTGCTCGAACTAGAAAAAAAATGTCCTACAAACATTCGTCCGAAAACAAATACTTCAGATATGGTCTGTTCCGTGCTATACTAGCCACCTGCCATTTGGTACAAAATGAAGTGTTCAGTGTGATTAGCAATTCAGTTCTCCTGAAAGAATTAGACCACAGGTGACTCTCCCCGGAAATTGCGTCATTTGCATTGCGTACAAGTTCCTGCAATGTGTATTGTACATATTTTCGATGGCTGTGGAGTACTCCAATGCCTCCAAGTGTTCCCATGGTCATAAATCTAAGGAATTGAGGTCTGGCGTGCAAGGAGACCATGCTGATAGCTATGCCATTGCTCAACCAGCCCATCGCCCATTAATAATTCGTATCAATTACTGTGATACGAGGCGTAGAAATTATTTGTAAATCATATCCGCTGTGTATATGATGGGTGACGATTTCCAGTAATGTCGATAATTCGTTTTTCAGAATTTGGTGTTAAACGGTACGTGTTAATTTGTCTAGTAAAGATTCTATCGCCCAAGATTCCAGCCCATACAGTGATATTTAAATTTGTGCTTTACTTCCTTGATCACTCGAGGATTTGGGTTTGCCCACACGTCCTTACTGTGCGTCCCACTGTGTGTGAATCCCGTCTCGTCCGCAAATAGAAAGCCAAGTACCTCAGCGCTCTGTCTTACAATCCCCTGGCAGAATTGTAATATGGTATGATGATCTTGTACCCCGATGGCTTGCGCATGTTTTAAGTGATGTGGTCAGAGTAACTGCTAGTACAGAACTGACCACGCAAGAGAGTGGTTTATGCCTTCAGCAGCTTCATTTCTACGCGCACGTCTTTCAGGGACAATTATTCGTCGCAATACTCGCTTCTCTTTATCTGTCGTGTGAACTACGCAGATTCTGCCGCAATCACTTTTCCTCGTTGCGGACTATCTCGTATCTGCAAGACACCTGCGCACCCTGCTGAGCTTCTTTCCCCAGATTAAATGAGTTACTGAGAATGTTGTTCTGCGTACAAGACTCGCGCCTATCAACTGATGCCGTTGGCTAAACAACAGTACCACTGAGTACTGATCCTTACCTACACAGGCAAAGTAGCACACAGCTGAACGAGTATTTCTTTCCGGACGTAAGTGTACAGGACTTGTTTTCTAGTTCAAAGGGATAATATTTCTTAGGAGTATTTTGGACTTACACCGAGCGAGGTGGCGCAGTGGTTAGACACTGGACTCGCATTCGGGAGGACGACGGTTCAATCCCGCGTCCGGCCATCCTGATTTAGGTTTTCCGTGATTTCCCTAAATCACTCCAGGCAAATGCCGGGATGGTTCCTCTGAAAGGGCACGGCCTTCCCCATCCTTCCTTAATCCGATGAGACCGATGACCACGCTGTCTGGTCTCCTTCCCCAAACAACCAACCAACCAGTTTTGGACTTACTACATATGTCTGCATATCTATAGTGCCATACAGCTCAAGAGTAATCAGTGAATTATTGTTATTGCATTGTTTAGATAATTAATTAGCTCTGTACAGTGCTTGGTGTATCAAAATTTTGAACAAGCATTTCTTTGGGGCACATGACTGTAGTAACCATACTAAAAAACAGAAATTGACATCCAGGACAGTTACACCTTGCATTTCGCACTACATCACACACCAAAAGTCGAAGTACAATGAAAGATTTATCACGCCAAAGTTATGGTTCAAATGGCTCTAAGCACTATGAAACTTAATATCGGAGGTCATCAGTCCTCTAGACTTAGAACTACTTAAACCTAACCAACCTAAGGACCTCACACACATCCACGACCGAGGCAGGATTCGAACCTGCGACCGTAGCAGCAGCGCGGTTCCGGAGCCTAGAACCGCTCGGCCAGTCAGAGTTATGGTTATCTCAAACACTGCCATTACAGACGCCGCAGACAGCCAGTCTTATTGGTATTATTTGAATTTGGCCTACTCAGGACCACATGAAACAGCTGATTAATGACATCATATTCTTTTCTTCTTAGGATTCTGCACCTCAACCGGTAAAAAAGGAGCCCCGTATAGCATCGCTTTTTTGTCCGTCTGTCTGTCCGACTGTTAAGAAGCCTTCTTCTCAGGGGCATTTAGACGTATCAAGTTCAAATTTATGTCGCACACTAAGACCTACGGTCGCTTGGTGGCGTAAAAAATGTAAGCTGCTAAGTCATTGCAATCAAAAGAGACGGCTGTTCATTCACATGTTTTGATACTCGCAAATTCACCCATCAAAACCTATAGGGTACTTGCCGTTGACCTAAAATCATGAAATTTGGCAAGAAGCAGGGTTTCACAGTACAAGTAAAGGAAAAATTCCGAAAATTGTTAATCTGGAATTACATGAAACGAAAAGATATTTACTTTTTCATCTTTTATCTGATTTAAAACTTGAAATTAAAAGGTTTGATTAAATAGGGAAAAGGTTGTGTCCAGCGACCGCATTTATTTCAAGTAGTAAATGGTACAGCAATCAGTCGCAAATTTAGTTGTTGTTTTTGTTGTGGTCTTCAAAAAAATGGCACTGGGCACTATGGGACTCAACTTCTGAGATCATCAGTACTCTAGAACTTAGAACTACTTAAACCTAACTAACCTAAGGACATCACACACATCCATGCCCGAGGCAGGAGTCGAACCTGCGACCGTAGCGGTCTCGCGGTTCCAGACTGCAGCGCCTAGAACCGCACGGCCACTTCGGCCGGCTTTGGTCTTCAGTCCTGAGACTGGTTTGATGCAGCTCTCCATGCTACTCTATCCTGTGCAAGCTTCTTCATCTCCCAGTACCTTCTGAATCTGCTTGGTATATTCATCTCTTGGTCTCCCTCTACGATTTTTACCCTCCACGCTGCCCTCCAGTACTAAATTGGTGATCCCTTGACGCCTCAGAACATATCCTACCAACCGATCCCTTCTTCTAGTCAAGTTGTACCACAAACTTCTCTTCTCCCCAGTCCTATTGAACACCTCCTCATTAGTTATGTGATCTACTCATCTAATCTTCAGCATTCTTCTGTAGCACCACATTTCGAAAGCTTCTATTCTCTTCTTGTCTAAACTATTTATCGTCCATGTTTCACTTCCATACATGGCTACACTCCATACAAATACTTTCAGAAACGACTTCCTAACACTTAAATCTATGCTCGATGTTAACAAATTTCTCTTCCTCAGAAACGCTTTCCTTGCCATTGCCAGTCTACATTTTATATCCTCTCTACTTCGACCATCATCAGTTATTTTGCTCCCCAAATAGCAAAGCTCCTTTACTACTTTAAGTGTCTCGTATCCTAATCTAATACCCTCAACTTCACCCGACTTAATTCGACTACATTCCATTATCCTCGTTTTGCTTTTGTTGATGTTCATCTTATATCCTCCCTTCAAGGCACTATCCATTCCGTTCAACTGCTCTTCCAAGGCCTTTGCTGTCTCTGATAGAATTACAATGTCATCGACGAACCTCAAAGTTTTTATTTCTTCTCCATGGATTTTAATACAATGATGTTTGTTGCATATCTAGGCGACTGTCACTGTGTAGCCATCTTCAGTGCAGTAAATGTAAGTTAAAACATTAAAGGCACTTGTATATGCACGTAGTCACAACTGGACTGCTCATGTCAGAGATGAGTGGTCGATTTTCATGTTACTTTAGAATCACTGATAAATAGCATTAGTTCTCGAAATGACGAAACACGTTGCAGGGAACTTTCAACTGGAAATCATATTTTTACTACTTGATAACAAGAAGCAGCCGATCATGATGCAGGTTTTGAGACGAAACTGCAGTTTACTCGGAGGTTGGCGGAGACGTTTGTGCGTGCCACTCCGCCGGCAGGCAGAGCGTGTAGTTGCGGGCGCGCGAGCGCACACGCGGTATTCCTCGATTCCCACGGCGTGGCGGAGGCATGCGGGCGCCCCCCGCCGTCGCTGGAGGACCCTCGAGTCTCCGAGTGGCCACCGCAGCTGCTGGCCGTTCAACTGCTGTCCGTTACGGGATCAGCTGCGGTGCAGGTCACAATGACTTTTGGCGGAAATTAAGTACGAGCGGCGTCCAATAAGCAGTGCAACGTACGTTCTTTCTCGGCCAATTTTGGTTAAAAAATTGTAATTTGTTTGCGACACTCTTAAACACTCCTGCGTCATCTCATTTATTTCCGGTAACTTCCAGTAGATAGCAACGCTGTAACTGAACTTCACAATTGGCTTAGCAACTAGGTTGCAGCCGGCAACTGTGGCCGAGCGGTTCTAGGCGCTTCAGTCCGGGACCGCGCTGCTGCTACGGTCGCAGGTTCGAATCCTGCCTCGGGCATGGATGTGTATGATGTCCTTAGATTAGTTAGGTTTAATTAGTTCTAAGTCTAGGGGACTAATGACCTCAGATGTTAAGTTGAAATGGTTCAAATGGCTCTGAGCACTATGGTAATTAACATCTGAGGTCATCAGTCCTCTAGAACTTAGAACTACTTAAACCTAACTAACCTAAGGACATCACACACATCCATGCCCGAGGCAGGATTCGAACCTGCGACCGTAGCGGTCGCGTGGTTCCAAACTGTAGCGCCTAGAACCGCTCGGCCACTTCGGCAGGCCCGCATCTCGTGGTCGTGCGGTAGCGTTCTCGCTTCCCACGCACGGGTTCCCGGGTTCGATTCCCGGCGGGGTCAGGGATTTTCTCTGCCTCGTGATGGCTGGGTGTTGTGTGCTGTCCTTAGGTTAGTTAGGTTTAAGTAGTTCTAAGTTCTAGGGGACTGATGACCATAGCTGTTAAATCCCATAGTGCTCAGAGCCATTTGAACCAACCACTTCGGCAGGCAGATGTTAAGTTCCATAGTGCTTAGAGCCATCTGAACCATTTGATTTGAACTAGGTTGCGTTCCAACAAAGAGCGGTTATCGTATTTATTTTGGTGGAAAACCACAAATGTTGACAGGCGCTTACACAATGTCTAAGAACGCCGGGCAGGCGATAAAAGCACCTTTTACTTCACTGAGCGAATTGTCTGCCGTCACCAGAACAAACAGAGCGGAATGTGTCCGAACTTCCACGCACAGGCTGGCAGCACACAACTGTGCCGCCTGCAATATTGCAACGTGCGGACACTCGTATTCGAGGTGATCGACGAATAACAGTCCAGCATTCTCGAATTCACATCTCAGTTGGTAGTTATGATATACTTATACACCCATTAGCGTATTCGATGGCTTATGTCAGGTGGGTTCCTCGAAGTCAAACTGAGGGACTAAGAAAGCAAAGAAGGAACATATGTACCGAATTGCTTACTCGTCATGACGCTAATGGTGTCTTATTCTTGTCAAATACTGTCACAGGCGATGAAATAGGAATTTCCGTCGCTTTGGCCCTCTGCGCTGGAAGCACTGCAGCAGCGATGGGGAAGTTAACTTGCCTGGGACGCAGACCAGTAGAGTTCAACTACGACGGCATATAAACGCTTACATTAAGATGGTAAGTCCATAGACTGTTATGAAGAGTACGTTGAAATATTTGCTTTCATAGCCAAAAAATTGCGGAACAATGTGGTGTATTTAACTCGTGAAGCAGGCCATCCTCCCTTGAGAAAGAAGTGTTGCATTACTTGTCGGACGGCCCTTGTACTTAGCAGGAGCCAAATAGTCACGACGACTGTGGAAACATCGCTAAGCTCTGAGTACTGGTAGGTCGGCAAACCAAGCCCGTCCATATAAACGGGGCCACGAAGATATCGACACAAACTTCGATTTTTTCGTAAAATATTAGGAAAATGCAGTCAGTCTACAAAGGATATCGCTTGCAAATCACTCGTGCGATCCATCTTACAATATTGCTGTAGTGAGGGAGATATTGCTAAGGTGCGTGTGACCGCTACCCAACAATCCTAAAAGGGGATACTGAATATACAGAAAGGGCAGCACAGATGGTCACAAGTTTGTTCGAACCGCGAGAGAGTGACACAGAAATTTTGGAAGAGCTGAACTAGTAGATTCTCGAAGAGAGACGGAGATTATCCCGAGAAAGTCTTCTAAGAAAGTTTCAAGAACTGGCTTTAAATGATGATTCTAGGAATGGACTACAACCCCTTACTTATAACTCTCATAATGGTTATGAGAATAAGATCATGTTACTTGCAACGTGCACAGAGGCATTTACACAATCATTCTTCCCGCGTTCCATATGTGAAAGGCACAGGAAAATATCCTAATAACTGGTACAGTGGCGTGTTCTCTCTCTCATGTGCTTCACAGTGATTTGCGGGGTATAGATTTACTCGGAGGTGACAAAAAAGTCATGGGACAGCGATATTACTTGCACAGACGGCGGTAGCATCGCGTACACAAGGTGTAAGAGAACACTGCATAGGCGAAGCTGTCATGCTACTCAGGTGATTCATGTGAAAATGTTTCCGACGTGATTATGGACGCACAACGAGAATTAAAATACTGTGAACGCGGAATGGTAGTAGGAGGAAGACGCAAGGGGCATTCCATTTCAGAAATCATTATGGAATTCAGTAGCCGGCCCTTTATGACCGAGCGGTTCTAGGCGCTACAGTCTGAAACCGCGCGACCGCTACGCTCGCAGGATCGAATCTCGCCTCGGGCATGGATGTGTGTGATGTCCTTAGGTTAGTTAGGTTTAAGCAGTTCTAGGTTCTAGGGAACTGATCACGTCAGATGTTAAGTCCCATAGTGCTCAGAGCCATTTTTGAACTCAGTATTCCGGGATCAACAGCGTCAACAATGTGCAGAGAGTGCCTAATTTCAAGTATTAAAAAGCAGTGGCGGACGGCGTTCGCTAAACAACGGAGAGCAGCGACATTTGTGTAGGGTTGTCGGTGCTAACAGACAAGCAGCACTGCGTGAAATAACCGCAGAAATCAATGTGGTGCGAACGATGAGCGTTTTCGTTAGGAGAGTGCGACGAAATTTGGCGTTAATGACCTATTACGGACGACGCGAATCCTTTGCTAACAGCACGACGTCGCCTACAGCGACTGTCCTGGGCTCCTGACCATAGTGGCTGGACCCTAGGCGAAAACCGTGGCCTTGTCAGACGAGTCCCGGTTTCAGTTGGTAAAAGCTGATGGTAGAGTTAGTGTGTGGCATAGACCCGACGAGCCATAACCCAAGTTGTCAATAAGGCACTGTGCAAGCTCTGAACACAATGGGACTTAACTTCTGAGGTCATTGGTCCCCTAGAAATTAGAATTACTTACACCTAACTAACCTAAGGACGTCACACACATCCATGCCCGAGGCAGGATTCGAACCTGCGACCGTAGCGGTTGCGCGGTTCCATACTGTAACGCCTAGAACCGCTCGGCTACATCGACCGGCCAAGTTGGTGGTGGCTCCATAATGATATTGGCTGTGTTTACATTGAATGGACTTCGTCCTTTGGCCAAACTGAACCGACATTTGACTGGAAATTGTTATGTTTGGCTACCTGGAAATCATTTGCAGTCATTCGTACACTTCATGTTCCCAAACATCTAGCCGGCCGCGGTGGTCTCGCGGTTCTAGGCGCTCAGTCCGGAACCGCGCGACTGCTACGGTCGCAGGTTCGAATCCTGCCTCGGGCATGGATGTGTGTGATGTCCTTAGGTTAGTTAGGTTTAAGTAGTTCTAAGTTCTAGGGGACTGATGACCACAGATGTTAAGTCCCATAGTGCTCAGAGCCATTTGAACCATTTTGAACCAAACAACTATGGAATTGTTATGGGTGACAGTGCTCCACGCTACTGGGCCACAGTGATCGAATTGGTCTGAAGAAGGTTCTGGGAAGTTCGAGGGAATAATCTGGCCACCCGGATCGCCTTACATGAATCCCATCGAACGTTTACGGGACGAAATGGAGAGGTCAATTCGTGCACGCAACACTTTCGCTGTTAGAGACGGCTGTAGAGGCACAGCATAGCTCAGTATTTCTGCAGGAGACTTCTAATGACTTGTTGAGTCGATGCTGCATGGAGTTGCTGCCAAAGGAGGTCCGAAACGATATTAGCAGGTATCCTCGGACTTCTGTCACTTCACTGTAGATGTAGCGTGACACTGGAAGTTGACGTCTAAGTCTGTGTTGTTAAGGGACGGCCTGTTACTGCAGTCCTCGCCAACGCTGCGTCACCAAACTGTTCTGCGGTAGAGACTCGTCTCGACACGACTGAAGACGAGCAAGCGCTGATAACTGAATGCATCGTGTTGGAGAACTGAAGACAGCGTAGTAGTGGCTCTGAAACGCAGTGTGAGCGGCCCAGCGGTGGCCGCGGCTGCCGAACACAGGGCGAGACAGATGACACGGCAGCTGGCGGCTAGGCTATAAATAAGCGCTAATCCGCGCCGTCCGGCCAGGAGCGCGCGGCGCGCCTCCACTGAGCGAGCTGCCGGCGGCGGGCAGAGCGGGCAGTGCCGCCGGATTAGCACGGGGCGCGCCGCTAGACGCGGCCATCAGGTGGGGCTCTGCAACCAGCAGCTGCCGCCCGCAAGTAGGGCACAGCAGCAGCCGGCGGGTTTCGAATCTTCACAGTGCAGGCCCGGATCCAACGGGGGAGGGGAGAAGAGGGGCACCTATCATCCAGCACACGCTGGTGTATCCATTACTCATACGATTTGGAAACGCATCCCTGTTGATTTTTGAACAGATTCTACACTACTGGCCATTAAAATTGCTACACCACGAAGATGACGTGCTACAGACGCGAAATTTAGCCGACAGGAAGAAGATGCTGTGATATGAAAATGATTAGCTTTTAAGAGCATTCACACAAGGTTGGCGCCTACAACGTGCTGACATGAGGAAAGTTTCCAACCGATTTCTCATACACAAACAGCAGTTGACCGGCGTTACCTGGTGAAACGTTTTTGTGATGCTTCGTGTAAGGAGCAGAAATGCGTGCCATCACGTTTTCGACTTTGATAAAGGTCAGATTGCCTATCGCGATTGCGGTTTATCGTATCGCGACATTGCTGCTCGCTTTGGTCGAGATCCAATGACTGTTAGCAGAATATGGAATCGGTGGGTTCAGGAGGGTAATACGGAAAGCCGTGCTGGATCCCAACGGCCTCGTATTACTAGCAGTCGAGATGACAGTCATCTTATCCGCATGGCTGTAACGGATCGTGCAGCCACGTCTCGATCCCTGAGTCAACAGATGGGGACGTTTGCAAGACAACAACCATCTGCACGAACAGTTCGACGACGTTTGCAGCAGCATGGACAATCAGCTCGGAGACCATGGCTGTAGTTACCCTTGACGCTCCATCACGGACAGGAGCGGCTGCGATTGTGTACTCAACGACGAACCAGGGTGCATGAATGCCAAAACGTAATTTTTTCGGATGAATCCAGGTTCTGTTTGCAGCATCGTGATGGTCGCATCCGTGTTTGGCGACATCGCGGTGAACGCGCATTGGAAGCGCGTATTCGTCGTCGCCATACTGGCGTATCACCCGGCGTGATGGTATGAGGTGCCTTTGGTTACACGTCTCGGTCACCTCTTGTCGCATTGACGGCACTTTGAACAGTGGACGTTACATTTCAGATGTGTTACGACCCGTGGATCTACCCTTCATTCGATCCCTGCGAAACCCTACATTTCAGCAGGATAATGCACGACCGCCTGTTTCCGGTCCTGTACGGGCCTGTGTGGATTCAGAAAATGTTCGACCACTGCCCTGGTCAGCCCATTCTGCAGATCCTTCACCAATTGAAAACGATGGTCGATGGTGGCCCAGAATCTGACTCGTCACAACACGCCACTCGCTCCTCTTAATGAACTGTGGTATCGTGTTGAAGCTGCATGGGCAGCTGTACCTGTACACGTCATCGAAGCTCTGTTTGACTCAATGCCCAGGCGTATCAAGGCGTTATTTCGGTCAGAGATGGTTGTTCTGGTTACTGATTTCGTAGGATCTATGCACCCAAACTGCGTGAAAATGTTATCACATGTTAGTTCTAGTATAATATGTTCGTCCAATGAATACCCGTTTATCATCTGCATTTCTTCTTGGTGTAGCAATTTTAATGACCGGTAGTGTAACTTGATTTCTGAACGAAACGTAAGTTGATTTTTGAATGCGTGCGTAGTCTCTGCCACATGAACCCCCGTCGCATGAAGAAACAAACTTTCGCGCAGAGAAAAGGGGATGGAGCTGTACGGGCTGAGCGGAATAAACCAGTATGGGTGAATCCCAATCGCTGTTTGTTTATGTGGTAGATTGGTTGTGCGAATGAAAATGGTTCAAATGGCTCTGAGCACTATGGGACTTAACAGCTATGGTCATCAGTCCCCTAGAACTTAGAACTACTTAAATCTAACTAACCTAAGGACAGCACACAACACCCAGCCATCACAAGGCAGATAAAATCCCTGACCCCGCCGGGAATCGAACCCGGGAACCCGGGCGTGGGAAGCGAGAACGCTATCGCACGACCACGAGATGCGGGCGGTGTGCGAATGATCAGCGTTGTTATAATTATTAGCGAAATCCACAGATTCAGACTACTAGAGTGGAAATAAACGGCTAACAGAAATTACAGGTAAGGAAGATAACGTAGTTTATTGTCTTCTCAGTGTATCCAAGAGAACGAAGTTTTGACAGGAAATTTTTGCCAAGTCGTTACACTACTAACTCGTCTGGACACGACTGACCTTAAGTTCAGTTCTCGGAATAGCACGGAAATAGACAGTTCATCCATCCAGGGAATTTAGAATCTTGATGATTTTTGCCTACTATCGACGTTGCAACCGCCGCCTTCCCGAATGTGTGTTAACTGTAAATGTGTGATTATATCACACGAAAAAAAAAGTTTTGTCGTTTGTTATCAAACTGACTGTATGTTTGTTTGTCCGTCTGTTAAGACTCCATTTTCTCGAGAACGTGTCTATGTGTCAATACGAAATTTATGGCACACACTAAGGCCTCTGGCCCCTTGGCGGTGTAATAACTGTAATCTTCTAAGTCAACGCAATCGAAAGATACGGCCATTTACGTCACATATTTTGACTGTCGTAAACTCTCTCATTAAAACCTAGAGGGCACATCCAGTTGGCCAAGAATCATGAAATTTGGCAAGATTCAGGTTTTGGCAGTACAAGTGATGGAAATTTTACGAAAATTGTGAACTTGTAATTATGTCACCCGAAAATATATTACTTTTCTAGCTTATTGTCCGACTTAAAATTTAATATTAAAACATTCTAGAAAGTCTTGGCATTCTCGGGACCGATGTTTTGCCAGTGTCAGCGTCGATAATAGGCAAAAATTATCAAGATTCTAAATTGATGATGATGATGATGATGATGTTTGGTTTGTGGGGCGCTCAACTGCGTGGTTATCAGCGCCCGTACAATTACCCAATCTTTGCTCAGTCCAATTTCGCCACTTTCCTGGATGATGATGAAATGATGAGGACAACACAAACACCCAGTCATCTCGAGGCAGGTGAAAATCCCTGACCCCGCCGGGAATCGAACCCGGGACCCCGTGCTCGGGAAGCGAGAACGCTACCGCGAGACCACGAGCGGCGGACGATTCTAAATTCCCGGGATGGATGAACTGTCTATGTACATCATTAAGTTCTGGACGGAACCCTCAGAGCGCGATTCCACTGGCTCCTGGCTATATATATATATATATATATATATATATATATATATATATATATATATATATATAACGTAGCAGCCTACTCGTTGTAACTGTTACTTGCTCGATTAGTTCTGGTGCCCAACACCAAACACATTGCCATGGGATGGTGCGGTAGACGTGAGAGCATTACGAAGATGCTCAGCACTCAGCAAACTGCAGTGGCTACAAGAGAGGCGTTGCATATTACCGGCTGGTTCACTGTTAACATTCAGAGAGCAAAACAATACTTAAAATTCCAGCAAGCGGTTTTTCGGAGGACGGAGATGGAAGGAGATTAGTGTTTAACGTCCTATAAAAAACGAGGTCGATAGAGACGGAACACAAGCTCGGATTAGGGAAGAAGGGAAGGAAATCAGCTGTGCTTTTCCAAAGGAACCATCCCGGCATTTGCCTGGAGTGATTTAGGAAACTGACGGAAAACCTAAACCAGAATGACCAGACACTGGTTAGGACCGTCGTTCTCCGGAATGCGTAAAATGTTCATATGTGTGTGAAATCTTATGGGACTTAACTGCTAAGGTCATCAGTCCCTAAGCTTACACACTACTTAACCTAAATTATCCTAAGGACAAACACACACCCATGCCCGCGGGAGGAGTCGAACCTCCGCCGGGACCATCCGCACGGTCCATGACTGCAGCGCCTGAGACCGCTCGGCTAATCCCACTCGGCCCGGAATGCGAGTCCAGTATGCTAACCACTGCGCCACCTCGTTCGGTGATGATGATGTTTGGTTTGTGGGGCGCTCAACAGCGCGGTTATCAGCGCCCGTACAATTTCCCAACGTTTTCTCAGTCCAATTTCGGCACTTTCCTGGATGATGATGAAATGATAAGGACAACACAAACACCCAGTCATCTCGAGGCAGGTGAAAATCCCTGACCCCGCCGGGAATCGAACCCGGGACCCCGTGCTCGGGAAGCGAGAACGCTACCGCGAGACCACGAGCGGCGGACACCTCGTTCGGTGATTTTTCGAACAGATACTGTGTGCATTCTTCTAAGGCATCTTTATTTATATACTAGTGATTGTGAATACACTGCTAGACTAAACTTAGCTGAAGTAGAAGCATACAAGACGCCTCGGTGTACGGTGCGGTGAAAAGTATTTTCTGACACACAGTTTATAGTGGTTCGGGAGAGTATAGACATAGCTGTATACGGATGGGATTGTAGTAAAGATTTTTGGCTTCCTATATTGAAGCATTGGAACTGAAAGCACAGTACTTAATTCCCAGACCTCGTATTTAGACGGAACGGGGTTCAAATCCCTGTCAGGTCTCCTTCATGCCGTTGTCGCTATTTTCCTTTTGTTGATATGCACTAGTGTGGAACGATTCGTTCAGGAGACGACGGCAGATTAACTCCGTGGAACCAGTGCCCCGTTGAACTGCATGCTGATGGGAAGTCAGTGTCCAGGTCTCGTTCCTCGGCGGTAGTAGGGGTCCTCGCTGAGTCCGGCCACAGCGTGGGCGGCAGGCAGGTCAGTTTCCAGACCGGAGCAGAGAGAGGAGAGGAGCGCTGAGCCGAGGACGGGGTCGAGCGCGGCTCATCTCCAGCAAGTGGATTTGACGGTCGCTAACCGGCTTATAAGTTTACAAGCGCGCCCCGCTCCTGGATTAGGGACTTAATGCGGCGATACAAGCGCGCCTGCACCTTAACCCGTTGCATCGTACCGCCAGCCGGCCAGTCGTCTTCCCTTACCGACATAGCAGACAGAAAGACGTCCACGAAAGGCCTAGACACTTGGCACTAATTTTGCATAAACTGTGGATAGCGCACAGGGTAAATCCTTGGGAGCGGTGGAGCTCTCTAAAGGGTCGCTCTAACAATTGTTAAATTATGAATCAGTTCCTTTCTCTAATTCTGGGTTCATATCGTCTAAAATTCCCCTTCGGCGCATAGCCACGAAGCAAGCATAGAATTTATTTCAAATTATGCAAATATGTTTAAGAATTTAATGCTGCATTTACTTGCTTTGAACATACACACGCCGGCCGCATTGGCCGAGCGGTTCTAGGCGCTTCAGTCCGGAACCGCGCTGCTGCTACGGTCACAGGTTCGAATCCTGCCTCGGACATAGCTGTGTGTGATGTCCTTAGATTAGTTAGGTTTAAGTAGTTCTAACTCTAGGGGACTGATGACCACAGATGTTAAGTCCCATAGTGCTTAGAGCCGCCATTTTTTGAACACACACACACACACACACACACACACACACTATATATATATATATATATATATATATATATATATATATTCCTGGAAATGGAAAAAAGAACACATTGACACCGGTGTGTCAGACCCACCATACTTGCTCCGGACACTGCGAGAGGGCTGTACAAGCAATGATCACACGCACGGCACAGCGGACACACCAGGAACCGCGCTGTTGGCCGTCGAATGGCGCTAGCTGCGCAGCATTTGTGCACCGCCGCCGTCAGTGTCAGCCAGTTTGCCATGGCATACGGAGCTCCATCGCAGTCTTTAATACTGGTAGCATGCCGCGACAGCGTGGACGTGAACCGTATGTGCAGTTGACGGACTTTGAGCGAGGGCGTATAGTGGGCATGCGGGAGGCCGGGTGGACGTACCGCCGAATTGCTCAACACGTGGGGCGTGAGGTGTCCACAGTACATCGATGTTGTCGCCAGTGGTCGGCGGAAGGTGCACGTGCCCGTCGACCTGGGACCGGACCGTAGCGACGCACGGATGCACGCCAAGACCGTAGGATCCTACGCAGTGCCGTAGGGGACCGCACCGCCACTTCCCAGCAAATTAGGGACACTGTTGCTCCTGGGGTACCGGCGAGGACCATTCGCAACCGTCTCCATGAAGCTGGGCTACGGTCCCGCACACCGTTAGGCCGTCTTCCGCTCACGCCCCAACATCGTGCAGCCCGCCTCCAGTGGTGTCGCGACAGGCGTGAATGGAGGGACGAATGGAGACGTGTCGTCTTCAGCGATGAGAGTCGCTTCTGCCTTGGTGCCAATGATGGTCTTATGCGTGTTTGGCGCCGTGCAGGTGAGCGCCACAATCAGGACTGCATACGACCGAGGCACACAGGGCCAACACCCGGCATCATGGTGTGGGGAGCGATCTCCTACACTGGCCGTACACCACTGGTGATCGTCGAGGGGACACTGAATAGTGCACGGTACATCCAAACTGTCATCGAACCCATCGTTCTACCATTTCTAGACCGGCAAGGGAACTTGCTGTTCCAACAGGACAATGCACGTCCGCATGTATCCCGTGCCACCCAACGTGCTCTAGAAGGTGTAAGTCAACTACCCTGGCCAGCAAGATCTCCGGATCTGTCCCCCATTGAGCATGTTTGGGACTGGATGAAGCGTCGTCTCACGCGGTCTGCACGTCCAGCACGAACGCTGGTCCAACTGAGGCGCCAGGTGGAAATGGCATGGCAAGCCGTTCCACAGGACTACATCCAGCATCTCTACGATCGTCTCCATGGGAGAATAGCAGCCTGCATTGCTGCGAAAGGTGGATATACACTGTACTAGTGCCGACATTGTGCATGCTCTGTTGCCTGTGTCTATGTGCCTGTGGTTCTGTCAGTGTGATCATGTGATGTATCTGACTCCAGGAATGTGTCAATAAAGTTTCCCCTTCCTGGGACAATGAATTCACGGTGTTCTTATTTCAATTTCCAGGATTGTATATATATATATATATATATATATATATATATATATATATATATATATATATATATATGGTTAGTGCCACCATAAAGTTAGTTGCACTAACTGTATATATAGGCCAATAATCAACTAATAATTGCGCAGTTACGTCAACAGATCAAAGCAGAACCACACATACCAAAAACTTTACGAAAAAATTGGCACAGTACACAGAGAAAAATGCTCTTGAAAATGGGAATCATTAACCGAAACGTGTCGTGTAAAATGTAAATCGTTACCGGTAGCAGAAACAATATTAAAAAGAAAAACATTGTTTTCACAGCTACAGTCTCTCTCAAACCATTTCTAATGGATCTGATGATCTGTTTGCTTGATAGTTTCTCAACACGTAGTCAAATTCGTTAAAGTAGATTCATGGTATGGTGTTCTGATACGACATGGCATGTGAATCCCAAGTGCGGTGTTAATTAATAATTAGATCTTTATATTAGTTATGTATGGAAAGTAACTTTGAAATGTTTCGATTTTCATCATTTCTATTGCCAAACCTATTTTAGTTAGCTCTTAGCACAGCAAACAGTGTTATACAAAACTCGCGTAACTAGCCTAACTCAATTTTGCCGACAAGCGCAGTACACTAGACCTCCTCGATTCCTAGTGGACACAAGATAAAGAGATGTTCGTTTCAGCAATTAAATCTTGTAACATGTAGAGTCCTTGTATCGCCTTATCAATTAACCATGAGCGCAATCATCTGTGTGATTTCGCTACTTCTTAATTTATGGCTTAAACATTCTAACTCGCCTACGAGACAGTTTTACACGCTATTAATTAAGAATTTCGTAGAAAATTTCTTCTTTGTCGCTTATGAGAGCTACAAATGATGCGAGATGTCACTCCCAAGTAAAAAGTACATTCCACCTCGGTACTTGTATAGAAGGGCAGAAGTAAAAATATAAAAAACAAAAAATAAATACAAAACAAAAAATCTTAACGTTGGAAGTTACCCTAGCATGGAGGGTCACCATAATGTATGAATGACTTTGATGCCGTTTTAAATAGAATTCGGATGAGTATTTTGACAAAGCTAATACGGGAAATCTACACTTGCCCTGGGCAGAATTACTCTAATTTAATGTCATCATGACAATTTCAAAACACACAAGTAAGAACGAGATGTTTGAATGTTTAATAGGTTCCGCAGTGCATTACTGAGCAGCAAATATGTAGAAAGTCTACATTTTACCCTCATTATTAGTGTGTGACGTCATTGCCAAGCATTTCTCTTTATAAAAATGCGAGACTTCAGCGTTAAAATATGTTTATTATACATCTCTCTAAATACTGACAATATTTACAGTAATGAGTCGCCATTAAAATCATTACATCATGAGCAACTATCCATCAATGTACTATTCGATGAATATATTCAAGGTGTAGCGAAGAATCGCTATAGATTGTCATCCTTCGCTAAATACATATAAGAAAACCATGTAAGCCTTATAGCTTGGAGGCTTTAAACACTTAGACGTTCCTGTCTTCTAATGGAAGTCCTGGTGTTTTAATCTGATGTGGAGTTTTCCCCAGAACATTTCCTTTAGTTCCTTTAACTCTGTCCTGAAGACTGAGCAGAACGTTTTTCGGTAGGTTCATATGCCTCCCGCACGACAATGAAGACCCATAAAGCGTTTCTCAGCACGCCTTAAAATGCGTTAGTATAGACTGGTAGTGTAGTTTCGTGAGACGACATAGAATTTGAATCCCACATGCAGTGGACATTGCAGTGTGTATAAATTAATGATATCACGGAATGTTCAGCACAAGGCGGAAAATTTTGAAAACAGTGATCATGAAGGTGGCAGATTCCAACATTGATAACAAAGCACGACATTGCTTCTAAATTTGCTTATTGTGAGTTATTAGATGGTTTTTGCGTTTCAGATTCTACAAAATGGCGGAAAACCTTACTCTAGTGGCTCCAAATCCATAAATTGGTAATCTGAAGAATTGGCTAAAAATGGCAGATTGCTAGGAGAGGTCCTAAATTGGCAAATTGGTAGGACAGACCATAAAATAGGAAGTTGGTAGGTACCAAAGACAACTCGTGTATATACTAAAACTCTCACACATTGATTGCTGACTTAACAGCTTAAACATAGCTGCCTACCGATTCTTACAAAATATCACTCCATGACCAACTAACAATGATCAGGGCCTTTGAACTTCCTTGTATGTTAATAGTACAGAATAATGTCGCAGCTACGACCGGCAAAGCTTCGTATTTGTACTCTAAAGCTGTAAGATTTATGTAACATAAGAAATAATAATAATGTTAGAATAACTGACCTAGGTGGTCCTCTATGTATATAGAAAAATACTGGTCATTAAAATGTGTAACGATGTACACTCCACATTCGGAAAATGAACTTTCTTCTTCTCCTCATCCATATTCTAGTTTGTTACACACCTAACGTGTCTTTTAAAGCTACCGCGTGAGATGCAAATCATGCGCACTTGTTGATGTCTGATTCTACTTTTGGCCGCTCAGGGTTAATGTAGCGACTAGTTGACTAAGTACTTTTGCAGACCTCAACTTGACAGATTTAGTAAAGACAGTGAAATAAGAAATGGTAGATGGACATTAATATGAGATCTGTCTACTGGTCAAATCAAACGTCGTGTGTAAACCAGTAAATGACAAATATGCAAATGTCAGTGTGCTTAGAGCTTCATTTCAGTGCCATGAGAACTATGGGGGTGTGATCGAAAGTCATCGAGACACCAACGCGTAATAAGAATATAATATTTCAACGACAGATGTGTGGCAGCTAGAACAATGATTATCGTGTGACCGACTTGGCCGGAAGTCAACGAGACTCTATTGTGTTTAATAAGCAAATATAATGTTATTCTAACGGGTCATGTGTTTTATGTGGAACCAATATAACTGATACGAGATCTGGCACGAAGGCGCTGGCGATTACGCCTTAACCCAGCAGCATAACATCCATGTCGACAAATGCTGATATCGTCTGTCAAATATACGGTTTAGCACTAAAATCGTAACTCCTCAATACTGGCCAGTTTTTCGAAGGAACTGTTAAGATCACTATGTATTCCATTGTTTTATATACATGTATAATTTCCTCTAAACGCACTTCCCTGCTAAATATTGGGAATACAGTAGTTTTGTCTTGACACCGTATATGTCTAGAAAGCACCGTCTTTCCGCTATTGAAACACACACACATGCGGTGTGCCCACCCTCCCCCTATATCTGTCTAGCGGATACATCAAAAGCCACAAATTGCGATTATTCCTTCTGTATAAATAACGAATATCCTGTATTCCCATTTCGTATCCATATTTTTCCATATTTATCCATATTTTCATACATAATTTATTGTAACTGTACAAGAATGTAGTACGCTGTTATTGTGTAACATACGAAATGTCTTTGGATACATCACACTATGCTAACTGCGAAAGCCATTCCTTACATGTACACTGAAACAAACCCTGACACACATGGACTAATGACCTTAGATATGTTTAATACAGCTTTATACCTACTGATCTAACAAACAAACAAACATGTAGTGGTGTGGACATGTTGGGAATGTGGATCTCACGGGGAGCGTGCAAGGGATAAGTCCCTGCAGACACACTATCCGCTGTGCCCGCGGTGGCTCAGATGGCTAGAGCGTCTGCCATGTAAGCAGGAGATCCCGGGTTCGAGTCCCGGTCGGGGTACACATTTTCAACATGTCCCCAATGATGTACATAAACGCCTGTTTGCAGCTAGGGTGTCCATTTAATTATCATTTCATTTCTAGCAAAGCTGCATGGTCATCCACGGTAACTGTTCTTTCGGGAACAGATACTACCGTCATATATAAAATCAATCCGTGACTACCTAACAACTATGAAATCCATTTGTTATTTTTATATTTTATATTTTATGTTAATAACACAGAATACAGGTCAACTATGGGTGACAAAGCTCCGTATTCATGTACTCTAAAGCCAGAAGAGTTGTGTAACAGTTAGAAATAATAATAATAATAATGTTTGAGGAACCGATATTATCTTACTATAAACAGACATACCTCAGTTACGCTATTTTTGTGCACCTTTCCGTACAAATGTCTATTACAGTGACGCGCACTTCACAGACGCAACTCTCACGCACCGAGAGAAGAAAGGCCATTGTGCGCTGAAGAAGAAAATCGATTAGATGGTTCAACCTATCACCTTGCTAACAAAGGCGTACGACATTTACCTTCGTTTTGTTGAGGATAGGAGGGGCGTAGACCTTGAAGTATATTTCACGTGCTTGATTTTATCGGGAACGCAGTTGATTTTCATTGTGCTATTATATTGCGTTTTACTGTAATTTTTGCTGTAAATGAGCTTCTGTGTGTCCGTTGATGGAAAGGCCGGGTTGTGCCAAGATAAAAAAAAAAAGAAGGGTGATAGTTATCTACTCCATCCCCAGTGCCAAGCAGAGTGAGTTTTCTCCTTGTCCTATAGGTGAGAAATAGAAATGGAGTTTTAACACATGTGGCAAATGCGCAGAGCGCGGGCAGCTTGCCACAGCGGGGGGGAATCCCCCCCCACCCGGTTTGAAGCCGGCTGGCGAGCGCGGGCAGTCCCTTAATCCCGCGCCAGCGCCACCTCGTTTATCTCGTTTCCGGCGCTCATCTCGCTGGCGCAACGCGGCCAATCCCAGGCACGGCCATTGTTGCGTCATCGCGCGCCAGGACGCGGCGCTATCGGCGCTGGGATCGCACCGCAGACAGCTCAGGAGTGTGGCGCGCTGCGAAGCAGCCGCCTCGACCCGAGCTCAGAACTGCGCAGGCGTCTACGTTGCGACCAGATTCTGTTCTCTGCAGTTTCAAGATCGTCGTCATTGGGTGGCAATGTACTGTTTCATTGATGATTACTCAGGCTATAACGGATTAAGCAGGCACCAGTAAAAATAAGACACACTCACTGTTTGATGTGGCAAAAGCTATAGAGGGTTTATTTTAATGTTAAAATGGTTCTGAGCACTATGGGACTTAACATCTGAGGTCATCAGTCCCCTAGAACTTAGAACTACTTAAACCTAATTAACCTCATGCCCGGAGCAGGGTTCGAACCTGCGACCGTAGCAGTCGCGCGGTTCCGGACTGAAGCGCCTAGAATCGCGCGGACACTGCGGCCGGCGCAGGAGAACTATTGTGTGAAGTTTGTGAAGTAGGAGGGACGTCCTAGCGGAAGTGAAACGACAAGAGCGGGTCGTTCACCGTGCCTTTGCCTTTCAGCTAGTAAGAGCATTGCCCGCGAAAACCACGGTTCTGGGATTGAGTCAAGACCCGGTACATAGTTTGAATTAGCCATATCACCGGACCACATTTGTTCGGACCTGGTTTGAAGAATATTCTGGACAATTCAAGAGAATGATATGGCCATCCAGATTGGCCGAAATTAATCCCATAGAACGTTTAGAGGATATAATACAGAGGTCGGTTCGTGCTCAAAATCTGCAGTGGCAACACTTTCGGGAATATGGACGGCTATAGGGGCACCATGGCTCATGTTTGTACAGGGTACTTCCAACGACTTGTTGAGGTTATGCCATCTCGAGTTGCTGCACTACGCCAGGAAAAAGGAGGCCCTACACGGTATTAGAAGGTATCACATGATTTTTGTCACCTCATTGTAAGTGTGATAAGTTACAAATGCAAATTATTTGGCTAATTCAAACTATGTACCGGGCCTTTACTCAATCCCAGAACTAGCTGAAAGGCAAAGGCACGGTGAACGACCCGCTCTTGTCGTTTCACTTCCGCTAGGACGTCCCTCCTACTCCACAAACTTCACACAATAGTTCTCCTGCGCCGGCCGCGGTGGCCGTACGGTTCTAGGAGCTGCAGTCCGGAACCGCGCGACTACTACGGTCGCAGGTTCGAATCCTGCCTAGGACATGGATGTGTGTGATGTCCTTAGGTTAGTTAGTTTAAGTAGTTCTGAGTTCTAGGGGACTGATGACCTAAGATGTTAAGTGCTATAGTGCTCAGAGCCATTTGAACCGTTTGAGTTCTCCTGCTATCTTCTTCCCTGTCCTGTTCACAGTTTTAATCTGGTTAGTAGTTTCAAATCTGCGGACACACAACTTCAAAGTGAAAATATTCGTTCTGGAAACGATGCCGATGATGTGGCTAAGCAATTTAGGTGTAATATCTTCGCTTCTAGAGATGCTAGTTTGCCCGGTAAGGTGTGCAGACGAGCATCTGCGAAATTTGGAAAGTAGGATAGAGGTGCTGACAGAATTAAAACAATCAGGACGGATTGTGACTGGGTAGCTCAGTTAGTAAATTCGTTACCTGCAAAAGGCAGGGTTCAGGGTGCCAATCCCTATCTGCCACATTGTTGTAATCTGCCAGGAAGCTCCAGAACTGGTACAGTCCAACGCAAAGTGAAATTATGTGTTCTGTATGTTAAAGTTTTTGTCGGGCTGGTACTAGAGTGACAGCTTTTGCTATGCTTTTTGTCTTGAAATTTAAATTTATGTACAACGTGAAGTGGGTACGTGAAAAAAAGAACCAGTTCGAAATGTGAAGAGAGATTTTTTTTATACTAGTGACATTGCCTACCAAGACGCTAAAGAAATAACGGTTGTTTGAAATAAAATACTTTACTATTCTTGATAGCCTTTGACACCCTCAGACAACTAAAGAAAAAATGAGTATAATGACTTAACAAAATTGCACATTTACAACAGGCGAGGAAAAAAGAGGAGCAAGTTGGATGGTTCAGCAAGAGGAGCAAGTTGGATGGTTCAGCTCACTTACACCCATGTTTCCGAATAAACATACGGCAGTGGGGCTCAGAGAGACGCCATGTTTCATATACACTGCTCAGAAGAATTAGGGGAACATGACTTTACTCGTCTGCCACACTACATTGAGCAATAATTTGAGGACTGGTTTGTTACCAAATTATACCTTTATCCTTCACAAATTAAGTGCACAACGAAAGATTATTACATTCTGGTTCATTTACAAAGAAAGACTGAAAAGTCCGACCGGTGTCGAAAACGTAGTTAATTAGGTAGTTTCATGATCAATGGGTTATTTTGCGCGATAGATCGTAAATGTGTGAAACAAGTCATTTTACATTCATATGGAAAATCTGTACACACGTTTACGTTTTTTTGAAAAAAAAAGAAAGGAAAACAGTATACAGATGTTGCCTAGTAAGTCCCACCCGCCATCTTTTACGCATTACAGTAACAGAGATTCTTCTATAGAGTAAAAAGAGTTGGCAAGGAGAAACTTTCTCACTTTGTGTTCAAACTTTACATTGCTGTTCGTCAGACATGATATATCACTGAGTAAGTGATCAAAAGCCTGCCATTGTGGCCGAGCGGTTCTAGGCGCTTCCGTCCAAATGCCGTGCGACTGCTACGGTCGCAGGTTCGAATCCTGCCTCGGGCATGGATGTGTGTGATGTCGTTAGGTTAGTTAGGTTTAAGTAGTTGTAAGTCTAGGGGATTGATGATCTCAAATGTTAAGTCCCATAGTTTTCAGAGCCATTTGAACTATTTTTTGAAGTGATCAAAATTTTTTGTTGCAGCATTGTGAACCACTTTTTGTGCTAAAGACAGCCTTAATGCGGAGTAATGCATCTCATTTTTCCTTATGCTATTGTAAATATGAACATCATTGGGGTTGTAGAAAAATATCCGCTACCAGTCACAATAAAAGGTTGTTTATTTGTCACACGACCGGTTTCGGGCTTGCGCCCATCTTCAGGTGTTTATACATTCATGTACATGTTTGTACTGTTGGAGATTAAACAAGATGAAGCGCCCAACAGTACAAACATGTACATGAATGTATAAACACCTGAAGATGGGCGCAAGCCCGAAACCGGTCGTGTGACAAGCCTTTTATTGTGATTGGTAGCGGATATTTTTCTACAACCCCATAAAGGAACAGTCACGGAGTTCGACAGCATCCACTATGGATAAAATTCATGAAAATCATTGTTCCGTTTGAACTGAAATAGATTATTTACACAAACTTCATGAGGGAATAAGTACACTGCGAAGCTGTAGTCATAGTGCGCAACTCCTTAAACAGATGTATACAAGATGACGGTGGGCGAGCACCGCATATTATACTTACACCATGTTTTTGCGCAATCAAGACTTTCTTTCTTAAAGTTGAGTCACCCCAGAACATTATTCTATATGACATTATTGAATGAAGATATGCAAAACATGTTGAACTTACTGATTTGTCTCTTCCCAAGGTTTGTAATGATTCTAAGAGCAAATTCGGCTCAACTAAGTTGTTTTAGGAGTTGTGGAATGCGCCTTTTATAGTTTAAATCCTCATCAATATGGACACCTAAGAATTTTGAAGTTTCCACCCTATTTATTATTTCAACTTACTGATTTGTCTCTCCCCAAGGTTTGTAATGATTCTAAGAGCAAATTCGGCTCAACTAAGTTGTTTTAGGAGTTGTGGAATGCGCCTTTTATAGTTTAAATCCTCATCAATATGGACACCTAAGAATTTTGAAGTTTCCACCCTATTTATTATTTCAACTTACTGATTTGTCTCTCCCCAAGGTTTGTAATGATTCTAAGAGCAAATTCGGCTCAACTAAGTTGTTTTAGGAGTTTTGGAATGCGCCTTTTATAGTTTAAATCCTCATCAATATGGACACCTAAGAATTTTGAAGTTTCCACCCTATTTATTATTTCAACTTACTGATTTGTCTCTCCCCAAGGTTTGTAATGATTCTAAGAGCAAATTCGGCTCAACTAAGTTGTTTTAGGAGTTGTGGAATGCGCCTTTTATAGTTTAAATCCTCATCAATATGGACACCTAAGAATTTTGAAGTTTCCACCCTATTTATTATTTCCTCGCCACGTGTTACACTTATCATTAGTGTATTACCCTTAGATGTGTGTAGCTGAACATGTTGGGTCTTCTTAAAATTGAGGTTGACACCATTCGTAGAAAACCAGTCACTGATACTTTTAAGAACTTTGTTTACCATTTCTTCCGTTTCTGTACGTATGCTTGGACTGATTACAGTACTAGTGCTATCTTCAAATAGAACTAATTCTACTTGTTGTGTATCAGACGGAAGATCGTTTATATATTATTAAGGAACAATAGTGGACCTAAGATTTAGCATTAGGGAACCCCACTCAGAATTACGTCCTCAGACTACATTGCAAAATAGTCATTCATCTCGTTATCTCGGGTCCTTTCCATTGGACTGTGAGAGCTTCAGTAACTTGCATGCCCTCCGTGACCGTTTATTGCCACCTGAAACTTACGTGGCACGTTCCGTATCAATTTACGGATTTTATCTTGTGGCATCCGTTCCCATTCTTCAGTGAGAGCTGTTGGAGAGACTGTGATGAAATAGAAAGACCACGAACACATCTGCCAAGTTTGTTCCACGCATGCTCGATGGGGCATAGCTAGAGACTCACCGCTGGCCATTGCGTTACTTCAACGTACAGGCTTCGCAAGAGGTCCTTGGCATTATCGTGCATGACAAAGAATTCAGGGTCACTATCCTATGCACCCGCCACCCAGTGTGCGATTTGTGCTTTTCCCAGTGGGGGGGGGGGGGGGGGGATGTCTTAGGGGGTTAGTATAATTACGTATGTTACTAGCTTGGACCGAGGCGTTACCCATGGTTAAACAGTTATTTATAAATAGATGTTAATGCCGAAACTCACTATTCACGCGTATGCACTACCAGAAAAGCCATCCCTTGTTATATATTTAAAAGTACATTATAGGTAAAGCTTATTTACAAAATCATGTACATACAGATGTACGACGGGAATTCAAATTCTGATGATAGAAAACTGAAACTTGCGTTATTTTTCTACGTAACCTCTCTGGACTTCAATGCAGTTTTCCCGAAGTTTTACGAGCTTTTTTTTTATTTCGTCAGAAAATACGTTTTTCGGTTGCATCTGTAACCAATTTTGCACCGCAGCAATGACGTCTTCATCACTTTCAAATATTCTTCCCTGTAGTGCTTCCGTTAAGGGTCCAAACATGTGAAAATCACTTGGAGCCAGGTCTGTACTGTATGGTGGATGTTCCAGCACCTCGAATCTTAACTCCTTTATTGCATCGGCTGTCCGTTTGGCAGAATGTGGGTGAGGATGACACCTCTTCACAGTTTTCCACGACGCTTGGATCTGATTGCAGGTTTTAGTTTCGTACGCAACACATCACATCCACCATACAATACAGACCTGGCTCTAAAGCCTCGTTTACGCTGGGGCGACGTCTTGCAACATTGTGGCATGCTACGGAAATGTGGCGTGCGTCGTCTTGTAGCATGCTACAACAGGCAACATCTTGCGGCGTATGTTGCATGCGGCAGGTTAATTTATACGAAAGCAACAGAATTTGTGCCACTCGTGTGTCGGTTTGGCAGTATAAAGGGTGATAAAGTATCGCAGCGGCGGCCTACTTGGTACTTGCACATGCAGCTAACAACGGAAATGAAAACCAAAGGAAAAGAAAACGATGGTGGAAGAGAAGAGTATTTAAAGAAGGTCCACGAAATAGTATCCTAGGAACTAGAAGCAGACGATGGTGCATTATTTAGTAAAGTGTTCCAGGCGCGTTAGTCCGCGCCATACCGTTGCCAAAAGGTGGCCTAACGGTAAATGTTCGCACAGGTACCGGGCCGGTCACCACCCTGTGTCAGGGCCCGGAGTGGGAATTTCAGCCCCCAGCTCACCCAACTCTGCGGTACGACTGCTGCGGTATGACTGCCACACTTCTTCCCTCGGAAGCTCGCAAGTAAACGGATGACGCACCTTAGACGAAAGCAACAATGACAACATGAGAATAATGATTTAGCTCTAAATGTTTTGAAATGCTTAACTACTACATAACACTTTTTCAAAATTAATAAGCAAACATATTAATACTATTAATAGTAAGACCGTATTAAAAACTTCCAGTGTTCGGCACCACAAATTTAAATTATATGTAAAGTTTTACTACAGTGAGTGGGAAATAAATATCCCATGTTGGGATGCATAAACTACAGCGAGAGGAGGGGATGGTCTGATGCAGAGGGGGGGGGGGAATCCCCCCCATCCCCCTTTGCAAATCGCACACTGCTGCCACCACATGGTCCAACAGTATCTGTTCGGTGTACTGCATGGCGCTAAGGCAACCACGGGCAACGACAAGAACCGTACGACCGTCAGTACTGGAGCCTCCCAACGCTATCACAGTAACTTGCCCAGATCTGTCGATTTCCTGAAAAACATTGGCAGATAACGCTCACCACGGCATCTGCACACACGAGCACGTCCAACACCCTGCTTTAGAGGAAATCTCGTTTTTGAATAACGCGTTTCGCCAGTGACGAAGCTGCCGGTTGATGTGGGAACAGCAGAACGGTAGACGAGCTACGAGTTGTTATTCAACCGGAATACTGGAACGGGACGTTTGGGTCGTGTGGTCCTTTCTCGTAACCTGTTGCTTACAGTCCGATCTGACACAGAGGCTCCAGTGGCCTTTGAGAGATCGTCTTGTACCGCTCTGGCGGTTGCCGTATGACGCCGCAACGCAGAGATGTCCAGATACCGGATTTCACGTGGGGCTGTAATGCGTCGGCGACCTTGTGAACCTCGCCTTGTTTACTGACGTGTCTCCCTGTAGCACCTACACTACCTATCTGATTGATGGAGGACACTGTATAGTGTCCCTTTTGAAATATTCAAGACGATATATTTGAAGTAAATAATAAAAGGACTCTGAATAATATTATATGGACATAAACGACAAATTAATTATGAAAATGTATTAAATTAGCTTCAAAGAAAGACTATATCGATTGCAATGTAATAAAAAGACTATTCATATTAGATGAGATCGTAGTGCATAACGTTCTCGAAACTGACAATATTATCTTTGTCATTATATATAAGAGAAAAAAGATATTTAAAATCACTTCGAGTCAGATCATTTCTTCTGCTGTATGTAAGGTACTATTGCTATTGTAAAGCGGTAGCTTTCGTTCTATTTGTTCTCGTACGTAGCGAATAATTCAAGTGTGTATTCTGTGCTTACTGGAAATATATTTACAAAAAGTAAGTGCATTGTGTTACTTAAAGAACCCATGCAAACAGTTCTTCCTGGCTTAATAATTGCAAGAAGTCATTTGTGTAACATATCACCACAGCCGGGGCAGTAAGAATCATTTCAAGTTATTAATTTAACAAAAGTTCAAAGCTTCACTAATTTTATTCCGTCAAAAAATTGCATACTTTCAAAGATACGATTTCTTCTAGGTCAGTGAACTTAGCCTGCATTACATTTCGCCGAAAGCATTTGAAATAATTTGTAGGGAGCCTGGCGCTCATTTGAAACATAATTTAATATTTATCTTTGGCCACCTACAAATCAACATATATATTTCTTGTATTATCCCTTTCTTATGTTTCACTTAATAATAATAATAATAATAATAATAATAATAATAATAATAATAGTAATAGTAATAATAATAATAATAATAATAATAATAATAATAACCCCCGTGGAGGCCCGGGAAAAGAATAGGCCTCTGGTATGTTCTGCCAGTCGTAAAAGGCGACGAAAAGAACAAACCACTAATAGGGCTAACCCCCCTTTTAGTGTGATTACTTGGTTCAGGACAGAACTAAAGCCTCGGGCAAGCGCCTTCATGGTCGGGGACGACGCTTGAACCCTATGCCCGCCCACAATGGTAACGACACTGCTAGCCAACTGGAAAATGATTTAAATCCAAATAGAGGTGTTTTGCAGAATATGCTTCCTGCAACCACCCTAGAAGGAAAACAAAGACAGAGGATGAGATGGTCAGATGAAGTTAATCGACACCTCATGTTCTGTTATTACCAAGCAACAAACCTAGGAACCAACACAACTGGATACAGATCACAAGTATACACAACATTTATTACCAGATACCCGGAATTAAAATTTTTAACAGAACAACGACTAGCTGATCAGATCCGTGTAATAATCAAAAATAACAGGATACCCCAGTCAGAATTAGAAAACATCAAACAACAAGTACAACAAATACTGGAACAAAATAATGTGCAATCAGAAGAAGAAGAAAATACAGTAATGGACTCAAACATCCCAGAGCAAACAAACAAAGACCAACACGCATCAATTAAACAATCAGAGGAAAACGAAATCTTAAGACAGCCACCAGAATAAGCACAAATAGAACACGAAGAGACACACGTGTTAGATATAGAAGAGAAATTTCAGCTGACATATATAGAATACAAAGACACAAATACAGGCATTAGACCATTCTTGCATAGACCGCCAAATAACCCACAAGTCGAAACAACAATAAAAACTATCAACACAATCATACACAACAAAATAAATGAAAACACAACTATGGAAGAGTTACAACTACTGGTTTATATAGGAGCACTCACTACACTAAATATACACACTAGGCAGAGATCAGAACAAACCAACACACAGAAGAAACCCACAAAACCAGCATGGCAACACAGGCTACAGATCAGAATAGAAAAACTGAGAAAAGACATCGGACAGCTAACACAATTTATAAGAAATGAAATATCAGACAAAAAAACGAAAAAGGTTAGGTAAAATCTCACAACAAGAAGCAATAGAGCAATTAGATGAAAAAAAGCAGAAATTGCAAGCATTGGCCAAACGACTTAGAAGATACAAAAAAAGTGAAAATAGAAGGAAACAAAACCAAACATTCAACACAAACCAAAAGAGATTTTACCAAACAATGGATAACACACACATTAAAATAGACAATCCACCAAACATAACAGACATGGAACACTTCTGGAGCAACATATGGTCAAACCCGGTACAACATAACAGGCATGCACGGTGGATACAAGCAGAAACAGACACATACAAGATGATACCACAAATGCCTGAAGTGATAATTTTGCAACATGAAGTCACCCGAGCAATTAATTCTACACACAATTGGAAAGCCCCTGGAAATGATAAAATAGCAAATTACTGGCTAAAGAAGTTCACCTCAACACATTCACATCTAACTAAATTATTTAACAGTTACATTGCAGACCCATACACATTCCCTGATACACTTGCACATGGAATAACCTATCTGAAACCTAAAGATCAAGCAGACACAGCAAACCCAGCTAAATATCGCCCCATAACATGCCTACCAACAATATACAAAATATTAACTTCAGTCATCACACAGAAATTAATGACACATACAACACAGAACAAAATTATAAATGAAGAACAAAAAGGCTGCTGCAAAGGAGCACGAAGATGTAAAGAGCAACTGATAATAGATACAGAGGTAACATATCAAGCTAAAACTAAACAAAGGTCTCTACACTACGCATACATTGATTACCAAAAAGCCTTTGATAATGTACCCCACTCATGGTTACTACAGATATTGGAAATATACAAAGTAGATCCTAAATTGATACAGTTTCTAAACATAGTAATGAAAAACTGGAAAACCACACTTAATATCCAAACAAATTCAGATAACATCACATCACAGCCAATACAGATTAAGTGTGGAATATACCAAGGAGACTCATTAAGTCCTTTCTGGTTCTGTCTTGCTCTGAACCCACTATCCAACATGCTAAATAATACAAATTATGGATACAATATTACTGGAACATACCCACACAAAATCACACATTTGCTATACATGGATGATCTAAAACTACTGGCAGCAACAAATCAACAACTCAACCAATTACTAAAGATAACAGAAGTATTCAGCAATGATATAAATATGGCTTTTGGAACAGACAAATGTAAGAAAAATAGCATAGTCAAGGGCAAACACACTAAACAAGAAGATTACATATTGGATAACCACAGCGACTGCATAGAAGCGATGGAAAAAACAGATGCCTATAAATATCTAGGATACAGACAAAAATAGGAATAGATAATACAAATATTAAAGAAGAACTAAAAGAAAAATATAGACAAAGACTAACAAAAATACTGAAAACAGAATTGACAGCAAGAAACAAGACAAAAGCTATAAATACTTATGCTATACCAGTATTGACCTACTCATTTGGAGTAGTGAAATGGAGTGACACAGACCTAGAAGCACTCAATACACTTACACGATCACAATGCCACAAATATAGAATACATCACATACATTCAGCAACAGAAAGATTCACATTAAGCAGAAAGGAAGGTGGAAGGGGATTTATAGATATAAAAATCCTACATTATGGACAGGTAGACAATTTAAGAAAATTCTATCTACAACGAGCAGAAACTAGCAAAATACACAAAGCATTCACTCATATAAATACATCAGCTACACCATTGCAATTTCATAACCACTTCTACAACCCTTTAGATCACATAACATCAACAGATACAAAGAAAGTAAATTGGAAAAAGAAAACACTACATGGCAAGCACCCGTATCATCTAACACAGCCACACATAGATCAAGACGCATCCAACACATGGCTAAGAAAAGGCAATATATACAGTGAGACGGAAGGATTCATGATTGCAATGCAGGATCAAACAATAAACACCAGATATTACAGCAAGCATATTATTAAAGATCCCAATACCACAACAGATAAATGCAGACTTTGCAAACAACAAATAGAAACAGTAGATCACATCACAAGCGGATGTACAATACTAGCAAATACAGAATACCCCAGAAGACATGACAATGTAGCAAAAATAATACATCAACAACTTGCCATAAAACATAAGCTAATAAAACAACACGTTCCCACATACAATTGCACACCACAAAATGTACTGGGGAATGATGAATACAAATTATACTGGAACAGAACGATTATAACAGATAAAACAACACCACATAACAAACCTGACATCATACTCACCAATAAAAAGAAGAAATTAACACAACTAATTGAAATATCCATACCCAACACAACAAATATACAGAAGAAAACAGGAGAAAAAATTGAAAAATACATCCAACTGGCTGAGGCAGTCAAGGACATGTGGCATCAGGATAAAGTCGACATTATCCCAATTATACTATCAACTACAGGAGTCATACCTCACAATATCCACCAGTACATCAATGCAATACAGCTACATCCAAACATATATATACAACTACAAAAATCTGTAATTATTGATACATGTTCAACTACCCGAAAGTTCCTAAATGCAATATAACATATGCCATACAGTTACAAGGAAGTCACGCTTGATCGAGGTCCGCGTCACGTTCCATTTTTAACCAGACTTAACAGTCTGAGGAAAAAAAGTCAATAATAATAATAACCACAGAAAGAAAGTATAACTGGTATCTGCAGCAACACGACGGGAAGTCCATCCTTCTTGTATCAGACTGTCTTGCAACTGGGACTCCACTATGATCTCGTATTGCATGTGCTTGGCTGAATACGACGTCCACAAATGACAACTGCCGTCTGTATACCTCACTAGAAAACACTGGAACACCATTACTTACTTCTTTCTAAGGTGTCACCTGATACCGAAATGCATATCGCAGCCGACAGCGAACATGTCGGGCTATGAAATAATACCGCAGTTACCGCCTGCAGCAAAATAGATTTAGCATACCGGACATTGATACACGTGTTCCCCCAACTCTTTTGATGATCGCTACGGTCGCAGGTTCGAATCTTGCCTCGGGCATGGATGTGTGTGATGTCCTTAGGTTAGTTAGGTTTAAGTAGTTCTAGGGGACTGATGACCACAGATGTTAAGTCCCTTAGTGCTCAGAGCCATTTGAACCATTTTTAACTCTTTTGAGCAGCGTGTTTCGGACATTTTTCGGCGATCTTTACTCAGAAGTACACTATGACATTTAACGAGTAAAATTTCTCCGTGCTCTTACTTCTAGGGAGTCTGGAATGACAAGGAAAGCTAGATCAGGGTCTAACATCCCGTCGACGAGGAGGTCGCTATAGACGGAGAGACGGAACACTTGCTCGGATTTCGTAAGGATAGGAAAGTCAGTCCCTTATGACATGTTTAAAGGAACCATCCTAGCATTTACACTGATCAATTTACTCGTATGGAAACCAGAGAGACCTAAATCTGTATATTATGAGGGGGATTTGAACACCCGTCCTCCTCAGTAACAGTCCATTGCCTTAACTATAGGGTCAATCCCTTAGACAGTGCTTCATATTCCTGTCAAATTAAGGGAAGTAGGACGTCAAACGGGCCGACCAGCAGCAGGAGATGCACCACAGGACATTTTAATTTCCACTGTCTATACTTTTACAAATAAATTCTTAAAACTATGTCAGCATGACCAGAAAGTATTCAGGATTCACACTCACAGCAGTGGAAGTTTAAAAACATAACAAAATAATCTTTTTTATATGTGAATTTTCATCATTTTTTTCACTGCATTCGTTGCTATAGGTACACTTTTCTTCATAAATAAGAAAGATTCTTGGATGAATTTTGCACAGCATACAAACCATACCTAAGGGTTTATGAAACTCTAGAATTTTCCATATCTATTAAAAACTGTGGTAAAAATTGAGATAATTTAAAATTTGTCTTTTTTCTAAACATGAAGTTAAAGAGGTAACAGCTCATTCATTTTTTCATAAATTAAATAGATTGTAGAATTTAATATACCTGTAAATATGGTTTGTATGCTGTGCAAAATTCATCCATGAATCTAACATACTTAGGAAGAAAAATGTAACTATAGCAACAAATGCAGTCAATAGTAAGTGAAAAGAATGATGAAATTTCACATGTAAAAAAAAAGATTTTGTTATGGTTTTGAACTTCCACTGCTATGAGTGTGAATCCTGAATCCCTCCTGGTCATGCTGACAAAGTTTTATTAATTTATTTGTAAAAATATAGACAGTGGAGATTAAAATCTCCTGTGGTGCCTCTCCTGCTCCAAGTCGCCCCGTTTGACTTCGTACTCCCTTAAATAGTAAGTTCCATTCTAAGAAAAACTGTTGTTCCAGGATCTATATTTTGAAATATACCCCGGGAGTCATCGCACGCTGAGTGGCGGAGGGTACACTTTATCCCAATAGATCAGCTGTAGAAAACTCTAAGTTGACACGTAGTCGTTTATCGAATTACGTTACGTGCAATATTCTGTGTGCATGGTGTCCTGTCAGCAATATAATTATTACGTAAACATACACCGGCAATACTCGTATCACTTTAACTATTTATCTTACTCGACCAATGTTCAAACTGGAGTCCGTTTCGTTATGTGGCACTATAAAACGTTTGTCTAATTGAATAAAACGGTTCTCTCAATGGGCGTACACAGACATTTATCCAAGAGGGTCCAAGACTGCAGAAGTTTCATTTTTTATAAAACTGATTTCTCGAATTTCAGAACGTTTCGCGCCCCAAGAAATAAATTTGATAGGAGCTGCACAGAGCTATATTACGTCTTTCGCGTTTGACCGTTTTCGAGTCAAAGTGTTTTCGAAGGTAGAAGATTAGTATACATTAAAGATAAGCTGTAAACTACCCTTGCTAACTTCTAGGACCTATAGAGAAGAGTGATTAGATATTATTTTGAACTGGAACCCATGTCCGGAAAAGTACCGTTTGCGTGTTACAACCATCTGATAACATGTTGGTATCGCGACCACTTTTACATATACAGGGTTATTACAAATCATTGAAGCGATTTCACAGCTCTACTATAACTTTATTATTTGAGATATTTTCACAATGCTAAAAAATGGTTCAAATGGCTCTGAGCACTATGGGACTCAACTGCTGTGGTCATAAGTCCCCTAGAACTTAGAACTACTTAAACCTAACTAACCTAAGGACATCAAACACATCCATGCCCGAGGCAGGATTCGAACCTGCGACCGTAGCGGTCGTGCGGTTCCAGACTGTAGCGCCTTTAACCGCTCGGCCACTCCGGCCGGCTTTTCACAATGCTTTGCACACACATACAAAAACTCAAAAAGTTTTTTTAGGCATTCACAAATGTTCGATATGTGCCCCTTTAGTGATTCGGCAGACATCAAGCCGATAATCAAGTTCCTTCCACAGTCGGCGCAGCATGTCCCCATCTATGAGTTCGAAAGCATCGTTGATGCGAGCTCGCAGTTCTGGCACGTTTCTTGGTAGAGGAGGGTTAAACAGTGAATCTTTCACATAACCCCACAGAAATAAATCGCATGGGGTTAAGTCGGGAGAGCGTGGAGGCCATGACATGAATTGCTGATCATGATCTCCAGCACGACCGATCCATCGGTTTTCCAATCTCCTGTTTAAGAAATTCCGAACATCATGATGGAAGTGCGGTGGAGCACCATCCTGTTGAAAGATGAAGCCGGCGCTGTCGGTCTCCAGTTGTGGCATGAGCCAATTTTCCAGCATGTCCAGATACACGTGTCCTGCAACGTTTTTTTCGCAGAAGAAAAAGGGCCATTTTGTCTCACTGCGCTCTCGAGCGCTCTGGCGGCAGAAACCTGAAGTGCGGCTTCAGCCGCACAAAACTTTGAGTTTTTCTACGTATCTGTAGGGTGTCGTGACCATATGTCAACGAATGGAGCTACAGTGAATTTATGAAATCGCTTCAATCATTTGTAATAGCCCTGTAATTTATTGGGCGTGACCCAGTTAATGACTTGTTTTACACGTCCACTCATTAATAACGAAAGAAAGAAAAAGCAAATTGAATCAGTTTTAACAAACACTGTTGTTACAGTTAAACCGTTTTGTCCTTTTCGAAGGAGATTAATATTCTGATCGACTACAAGTAAGGTTCGATGAGGCGATCACCAAGTTCGGTGCACACTTTGTACCTATGAATGATGTTGTGGTACACACACTGTACTAGGCTTAGTGTCTGCATTTGGCTCTGCAGCGATCACAAGCCGTGCCACCAGATCTTCTGTCTCTACAGCAGTCTCATGAACCAAACACTTCATTCGACCGCAGAGGGAAAGTTCTAATGGGGTCGGACGTTGCGAATAACCGTTTTGATAAAGGTGACGAACAGCTCTTCCGTTACCACGAGCTTCGCCATTCCGAAGAGTCATGTCTGTGTATTCTGCAAATGTTTAGTCAGTCATGTTGCTCTAACACTCACAGACACGTGAATGAGGCTCGAACCAGTTCAGAGAGGTAGGATAGACGTCAAATGTCATCAGCGTATCCGACGTAAGAAGTCCCCCCGTTTCCGACCCCATCATGACTATTTTGTTGCATACGTACCTAGTAAAATTGTGTTCAAACGATTGTAGCACGTAAACGGTACGTCTCCGGACATTGGATCCAATTCAAAATATGGTCTACTCAGTCCCCTATAAAAGTCCTAGGGGCCTGTAGGGGAAATTTTAGAGCATACCCTAAGTACATTTCTTTACATTATTAGTATTCAGTTGCATGTAGAAGTTCATAGGTAGAAATAACTCTTAACTGCCTACAACTCAACCAAAGTGTCCTTTTCCTATCGCTTGGCACGTTGTGTATAAACGACACCTGGACTACTGGACTCACAACTCTATATAGGTGGTTGTCGCTCAGAATAGTAACTCATACAGTTCAAGAACTACATCATTTCATAATTTAAGAAGGTCCCAGCATCTTTTCGACCTTGATATTTCACCAATTTTTTCTTCACGTCCAGCTCGTAAATTTGTATTTCTTTTTTCCTTCAAATGTATTATAGATGAATACACCTAGAGTACATCGCTCTGTTGTGTAAAACTGAGTCTCAGCAGACCTTGACTACTCAGATTCAAGCTTTTTGTTGCGATTAAAAGGCGCGCAAGCGAAGGTGCTGCTTTCTTGGGAGCTGAAGACGTGTGTCGGGCAGGTGCAATGCGCCGGCCACTGTGGCCGAGAGGTTCTAGGCGCTTGAGTCTGGAGCCGCGCAACCGCTACGGTCGCAGGTTCGAATCCTGCCTCGGGCATGGATGTGTGTGATGTCCTTTGGTTAGTTAGGTTTAAGTAGTTCTAAGTTCTACGGGACTGATGACCTCAGATGTTAAGTCCCATAGCGCTCAGAGCCATTTGAATCATTTTGCAAAGCGGCCATTGCAGGTGTTGGAACTGTCCCTTTCTGCAGCTCATTAAGTAATGTACAAGGAAGAGATATACGAGAGCCGGGTGTTCTATTTTGGCAATGTTCTATAAAGATTCACCTCTCCGAAGACTGCAAAACGATGCTGGAAACGCTGTCACGACAAGAAAGCGGTACAATTTTCATTGAACGACCTGACAACCATAAGACCAAACACCGAAGGCAATTTGCTAGAATTTCTAGAAAATGATATTTGGGAAGTGAGTAAGAAGTGTGCCACAGATTTCAGGAAGGGGCAACTGGCCCCCTCTTGCCCTCTCCTCGCCTCCCCCCCCCCCCCCCCGCCTTGCAGACACCTATGGTTTTCCCTCTACATAAATTAAAAAGAATATTGTGAAACACACACGGAACGTCTCTTAAGTACACTTAGATAATTACATATTGCTGTCATTCGTATAAGAGTGTGTCTACCAAATAATAACCAAGAGCCATTTTGCTGTGAATAACTACCGATTTTGTAGCACTTCTGAGGTGAGTCTTTAAACAACGAACTGTTGACTGGGAAGAAGATAAGGCCAGAAGTCTCCAATAGCGCCGTCAAGTCTCCTGTAAGAAAGTTCGTTACTGCGGCGTTCTGTCTTTCGAGGACCAACTTCGCAGCGCCCTTCCCAGAAAAGCCCTGTAACCTGTACTTCCTTTTGCCGCTCCGCTAAAGAAAGCCTTAATTACCAGATGGCATTAAGTTCCACGTATACAAAAAAAAACAAAAGCACTACGCCCGGCTGAGTAAGCCGATGATAACATTTCCCCTTTGAGAAAAATGTGCGGGAGGCAACAGCGTCTACACAAAAATAGTAATAAACCTTTCAGAACTGTAATACTCATCTTTTCGAGACGCCAATCGGATTTTAAATTTTTATCTGGCTTCTTTTTTTTCTCTCCAGCGACCATCCCTTCGTTTTCGGCGACACCGCGTATTGTATTTACAGCTTTGTGTTTCGTCTCATTTCATTCGTTCTGGCCCCCCACCCCACCCCACCGTGCTGCTGCCAGCAGTCTTGAAAACGGGAGATTATTGTCTTTTGAGAAGTGTTTTCTTAAGTTTGACTGTGCACAAAGGCAGCGGCGGTACAAAGTAGCGACCAAGCCTTACGAGTACTCTTAATTACAGCGACAAACTTAATTAAACATCCACATCAAGTGGGTGGTTCCAGCGGCGGTGGCTTTTTTTCTTTGAGCGCGCCCCTCGGCGGCCGCCAAAGTGTCCCGCCGACTCTGTGCTGTCCTCGGGAGCCGTCCGAAACTAATTATCACCAGAATGAGGCGAGCGTGACGGGCTTCCTCCGTACGCAGCAGCAGCGGCAGCACCCGCGATTGACCCAGCCCTGTAGGCGAATTTCTTATTAGTGGAAGGAATTAAGTGTGGGCCGCTTTTTATCCAGGCCTCATTTGAGGCGCAGCGACCGTGCAGAATCGACAAATTAGAACCCGCCGGCTCCATGGCCGCTGCTTATGGAGACGTCCTCTGGCTCCGTCACAGACATCGCGGCGCCGAACAGCAGTATAAGTGAAGCTGGCGAAACTGGAAGACACGACATGGCCCGTCTCTTAAGCCGTCGGCACACGGACCGTGCTGTCGAACGTTAACGCTGAGCGTGCCAAGTTCAACGTGCTGATGAACGCTCAGGAACGATGCGACTTGTGCATACGGTACGTGGGCCCCAACGTGGTATACGCGATCGCAACGCACTCCAGCGGCAGTTGAGTGATGTTTCTAGTAGTTCGTAAATCACACTGTTTACTCAACGAGCGTGCGTAAAATTCCCACGTTGACACTATTAAAACGCACATTTCCTCCATCGTCCACGAAAAGGAAAGTATCATGTCCAATCAATAAGGACACAGGCTTATAAAAGTTCCATTACAAACAGCGCTGTACAAATTTGGAATACTTCTCTGCATACAATAAACATTATTTCATCATTCCCACATTTTAGTAAAACCCCAAGGTCAGGTCTGCTTGATCACTGTTCCTACCCAGTACCAGAATCTTTGCAACAAGTGAATTACGAAGCGTAAAAGAAAAAGGAGCAAAATAACTTTATACAAGTAGCGCAAGCTGTCCTGTAGATGAAGCCAATCGAACAGTCACCCCTCAAAAAAAGGCGAACTTATATTTACATAACATCAAATATTATAGCATATACTTATATTAAACTAATAATAAAGTATCACAACCTAATAAAAACGCGAATATTAGGAGAAAAAATTCGGAAGTGTAAAGACGCGAACCACCGCTTGCTAAAACCGTTAATCGTAGATAATTATGTTACTAATTGAAATTTAATTATAACAAATTGTACCAAGAACAATGCGTTTTTGGTGGATCTTCAGTGTGTCGCTGCCTTCAAATAGCCTACTCTCATAATACGCTGGTTACAATAATTCTTTTGCCACGAATACGATGTTTCTCATAATTTTATTGGAACGAATCACACAACTAACAACGGGTTTTCCAGTGATTCTCAATTTGCTGGTGCTCAGAAACGGCATATATACATATAGGCTTGAAATGAATGCCAATATAGCGTCTCACAACACTGTACTGTAGGGAGACGGCGTGCTTGTGACGTAGGTGACGCTGTGCCATCTCATTGGCCAATGCTCAGACGCACGCTCAGAATATCTGACATGCCAGATATTGCTCTTCACGTTCGGAAAGACTCCAGAACGTGCTATTCCACGCTATGACGTCAGAAACTCGGCACGCTCAACGTTCGGATGCACGGTCCATGTGCCGACGGCTTTAGCGATACTAGACCAGTAGAGTATCGGTGGGCGCTCTGAGGAGCTTGGGGACAGGGGAGAGAGAGAGAGAGAGAGAGAGAGAGAGAGAGAGAGAGAGAGAGAGAGAGGTGCTGTGGAATGTGCTGGAGTAGCACAGAGGGTGAGGGAAATCTCTACGAAAGGCAAGTATTTGGATTCGAATCCTGTTGCTGTACACAATTCTTGTCTATGGGCAAGTTGCACTGCAGCGCAAACGCCACAGGACAGGAAACCTGAGGCTGGTATAATTAGCATAGTGCTTGTCAAGTAATGACCCCACTGGATGTAGTGTTTTCTTGGCAACCTACGAGTTGTGCACAAACAAAGCCACTTCCACACGTAACTTTTGCGAATCAAAATCCTGGAGCAGCCTGGCAGTTTTTGTACTCTAAAAACCGTTTCCATAGATGTAAGTCACATAATCGCTCTAAAATAATTCTTCGAATATAATAAACTTCCTTCAGAGGGTAAAACTTCTTTCTACAAATGAACAAGGATGTAGAAAGCAGCATTTGAGGCTGACTGCAGTACAATTTTACTGCCGCCAACTTATATTTCGCGGAAAGACCACAAAGATAAGAGAGATTAGGGCTCGTTCAGAGGCATATTGGCAGTCATTTTTCCCTCGTTCTGTTTGGGAGTATAACAGGGAGAGAAGATGCTAGTTGTGGTACGAGGTACCCTTCGCCACGCACCGTATGGTGGATTGCGGAGTATGTATGTAGATGTAGATGCGAAGCTCAACTTACCCTTTTCTCACATGATATCCTGTGAACCGTGGATGAAGGGCAACAGCCGGAGTCCATATTCCTATATTTCCGTAAAGGATTTGAACGGTGCTACTTTTTCGACTATTAACGAAGGTACTGCAATGACCCCTTAGAAAAATTTAAAAATGACAGTGCTAGTAAACCTCTTACGTTATTTGATTTTCAGACAGCTGAGTCAAACTGAACGTACTCAGACAGTTCTCTCTTCACTTATTCTGATCATCACTAAACTGACACACAATATTTTTTAGCGCAACGCAATCTGACTTTCAATAATCGCTACAAAAGAATGGCCCTGACTAACAATAAACTACACCTTTCATGAATTATTTACCTCACAAAAATCTTCGTTACTCGAACAACTGCAATACAGCGAGCGCCAATGCTGCCAGCTAAATAAAAGATTCTAGCTACCGAAGGCACTAACTTATGATGGGCATAGTTAGCAAATGAAAGATTTTGATAGAGTACAAACAATGTATTTACCTTAATAGTGTTCAGAAGTCATCATATAATATAATAAATATATATATATATATATATAATCAGTTCATGACATCCATCTTTACAAATTTCCTTTTTCTGGTGGACACACGTCCAGATCGACCGCTTATAGCAACCTCTTAAAACTCTGGCATCTCTCTCCTCACATCCACCACTGCTGGCGGCTCACCTCCAGCTGCCCAACGCTACGCGCTGTTCACATCCAGCTGCCCAACACTACAACAGCCAATATTCCAATAATGCCAACGAGCCACAGACTGCACACAGCACAGTCAGTGATTTTCATACAGAGCGTTACCAACATAAAAACCTAAACAGCCTACTTACAGTACTAGCGTAAAGGATTGGTTCCCAGGTGTGCGAGTGGCTCGAAGACATCTTAAGTAACAGAACCCAGTGTGTTGCCCTCGACGGCGAGTGTCTTTCAGAGACAAAGTTACCGTCAGGTGTGCTCCAGGGAAGTGTGATAGATGGTGTGATGAATGTCTGCTAGCTCTAAACGTAGAAAACCGTAAGTTAATGCAGGTGAGTAGGAAAACAAACCCATAATGTTCGAATAAGCATTAGTAGTGTTCTGTTTGCCTCAGTCACGTCCGTTAAATATCTACGCGTTAACGTTGCGTAGCAATGTGAAGTGGAATGGCCATGTAAGGACTGTAAATGGGATGTCGAATGGTCGACTTCAGTTTATTGGTTTATTGGTTTTAGAGACCAGTGTTTCACTGTAGTCTTCATCCTTAGTCATCCTATCACAGAAGAAGACCATTACAGCTTCGCACATTTTCTTATTAAAATAACAAATCAGCTATCATGAATTGCAATTTAATGCAATAGCTTTATACAAAACGTTTAAAGGATTACTATTTCCTCTTCAGCTACACTGCTTCATCACCTGCTCATCACGTTTTTCGAAACAAACTCTTAATCACATGTGGTAACGATGAACGGGCGCTCAAGTGTACGAACATAAACCAGTAGCAGAAACCTCTCAGTGTTTCTGAATTAAATGTGTGTATCGGCTGTGCTAAAAGAGCTCTAAATGTGTACGGCGTTGTTGTTCTTAACTAAACTAAACACCACTGACGGACTAAGTCTTAGCCCTGTTCCAACTGGCCGACTGTTGACTGCAAGACAGTACGAAGAGCGATCTATGATCGCGGAACATGTGATCCGCACGTTGCCAGTCCCTTCAGCCATCATTGCCAGTATATGAATCCTGATGATGCCGGTCCCCTTACCAGACTTCCCTGTATCAGAAAAATATCTGAGGAGGTACCAGGAATCGAACTCGGGTCTTTCTGCGCCGACGGTAGCGGCGCTAAACATTCGACTAAAGAGGACATCTAAATAAATAGCAAAAAATTGACTATCAAATGATTATTCCTTGATTTTAATGTTATTATTTTCTTCCGATTCGATGTCTGCCCGAAAGGTGTGTTATCTTTGTATTCTGGCGAGAAGAAACTAGAACGTAAAACGCCTGAACGCAGATTAATTGTTGAAAATATATTGACGTTTCATTCGGAATTTAACATCTGTTTTACACTAGTAGGCGAAGCAAATCATGTAACAACACTACTGGTGATATTTTCAGAAATACATCTCTAAACCATCAGATGGGGAATTACACCTTTATTGTCTGTCGGTTTCAGTTAAATAACCATCTTTTCAGGAAGAAAAACTGTGCAGTGATGAGTCACGAGTACATTATCTTCAAATCAGCTCCAGTGATATGTTCATGAACAGCTCAAAAAAAAATAAAAAAAATATGGTTCAAATGACTCTGAGCACTATGGGACTTAACATCTGAGGTCATCAGTCCCCTAGAACTACTTAAACCTAACTAACCTAAGGACATCACACACATCCATGCCCGAGGCAGGTTTCGAACCTGCGACCGTAGCAGTCGCGCCGTTCCGGACTGAAGCGCCTAGAATCGCTTGACTACTGCGGCCGGCCTCAAAAAATCAGATGAACTATTAGTTTTTCTGAGACAAACACAATATCATATAAAACGTAATTCTTAGCTGTTGGTAACAGCAAAAAGAAATTAAATATGAAATGATGGTTGCGAACGGAAATAATCTACGAGCGCAAAAGATTATGAAAAAACGGAAAATATGGTTTTATTTGCATCCCATACACTTTTAGGCCGCATTGCGAAATTCTTATCCTTTCTGCGTAGAATCCATTATCTAAGGAACCCACTGAGTGCGAGGTCGAAATGGCCAATGGTGTTTATAGCATTCGACGCCACACATATTGTCTACCATACTACTACAATATGGCTGCCAATGGCAACAGCAAGCGGAACTGGAGGTATCCAATGGCGAGCACAGCATGGCGCTGCGGAACATAGTTAACTGCTTAGCTGACAAGTAACTCACAACAGAGCTATAGTGCTAGTGGTGTTCGTACAAAGCAGAGCAATGGCGACCATAAACAAACCAAACATAGCATTGTATCTACAACAGCAGTTGCCGAGGTTGACATTTCGCAGAGTGAGAAGTAAGTGGCAGATTAAATATTAGCATTCTGTAAGATTAGTCAGTGGAATGTGTGGTGTCATACGCGCTCGGCAGCGCGGACAATGTACGCGAGGAGTATAATGATAATTCGTGCTTAACAAGTGAAAGTGATATTGAAACAGGTGTCGAGCCAAGTAGTTTGTCATCCTTGTCGGACAGGGAGCCAAAAATCCCGTCTCCAGTGAAACGTAGTAATGGACAATCATTGTCCAAGGGGCGTCTACTAAACATAACCACGTACGTGGAAGATTATCGCCAACATACTACAAAAAAGAAAAAAAACCTATGAATAGATTTCGAATTGGTTTGCAGCAATATGACTACAGATATTCAAGGGAGGACAAGGCGCACTTGTTACAGAAACCGGTGTTAGCGCCTTTCAAGGATGCTCAATACAATTTACAGGATGTGAATCACAGTGAGCTACTACATTGTACACATGAAATTGGTGATTTCAGGGGAAGAAGTGGATGGTTGAATAACTTCAAACAGTGCTACAGAGTTGGAAGACGTGAGGCAACGAACTTGACGATGCACAGCAAACTGCGTAATCGGTCGAAGTAGGTGAGATATACAAACTGATCCCATCGCTCAGTAAGGAATTTGTTTTCAGCTCCGACCAGTCAGGGTTTGAAGAGGAAATGCATAGTAAAGGAATCTTGTGAAATAGAGGTACAAGAGAGCTGTATCAAGATCAACTAACATCAATGCCTTAATGCATTCGTACACAACTATGCCGAATTCTAATTTGCATGGTAAACTGCGTGGAAAGTTATTTATTGTGCTGCGAGAAGTTGTATGTGCTCTGCTCCCCACGATTCTTTCTTGTGTGTGTGATCTTGCAAGTACAGCAGGGAATATTTACGTCACAGCAGGTAAGAGTGGGAAAATGGGCGTAAGAGAGCTGCAGATATTGTATGAGCACTGTTTTTGACCAACAGCTGATCAAAATAATTTGCTTTTGCTTGATTCCTGGCCTGCATGAAAAATCATACTCTTTAGAGAAAACTATTCCTCCCGAAAAGTGTATGACGTTGCACTTCATACCACCTGCAACCACTGGACAAATTCAGCCTCTGGATAGTTTTTTTTCCATGCCTGTAAAACATATTATCGCACTGTATGCAGCTACGCCTTAAATGATAGCCACTTCCACTATAAGCTCCACGACATACTGTTTCGCATTCGGTTGCTTGACTTCACATTTCATCAGTTCTCATCACTCCATTAGACGAATATGATTCTATATATATTCTTTAAGAGTGGATCCCTAGTTGATGTTTGTAACTCCTAAGGAGTTCGCCTTCGATCTTGATGGTGCGAACCTTTCTGTTCACTGTGGCGCGCCATTTTTCATTTGGAGTTCATAGTGCAAGTTAACTGTTTCTTTTGAACATTTCTTGCATATCGACGATGTCCATTTTATGAAGTACGATACATACTCGTTCATCCCATGCAACGTCGATCTCTGGATCTCCCAGACACCCATTTTCTGTTGCCTCGCAACACTTTCAAATGAGCCTTACTAAGGAATGAACTTGAGATCTTGCACTCAAGGGGTTCCTTGTTAGAGACATTGAAGCCGTTGTGTTGTGTGATAGGCGCCTGTGAGTGCAAACAGCCGCCAAGGTGCTGGAATTTGGCCTAAATTAGTGCGCAGTATCCTAAAGGAATAATTTGATACGTAAATGTGTCGGAAAGGTGATTCTAAGTATGTTCTTAGATGTTTTTGCAATTTAGTCGTGAGTCACAGGCATTTTCATGTTTCCGCAACTGACCGCTGTTGAGTATTGTTGCTAATCTTCAGGACGTGGTGAGGGATAATGCCTGAAATTTGGTATTCTCGGCACGCCCTTGACACTGTGGACATCGGAATATTGAATTCCCTAACAATTTCCGAAATGTAATGCCCCATACGTCTAGCCCCAATTAGCATTCCGTTTTCAAAGTGTGTTAATTCCCATCGTGCGAGCATAAGCACGTCGGAAACCTTTTCACATGAATCATGTGAGTACAAATAACATTTCTGCCAATGCACTGCCCCTTAATACCTTGTGTACGCATATCTACATATGTGCATATCGCTATCCGATGACTTTCTGTCTGAGAAATCTGTGGCACGAGATCAACAAAGGTGGAATGGTAGCAAAACGTGACATTGTTATTCTGCAGGACCGTTGCAGATGCAAAAAAAACTAAAGAGAGCACGAAACCATAAGCAGCTGAAAGGGTTCCGGGCCCCACAAGAAAATCTTGTGCCTGGCGCATGTCGGACCATTCGCATCATTTTTTCCCTCGTCATCTCAGCGACCGTCGACAACGCACTCCTGGATAGCAACGGTCTTCTAATTCTCAGCGCTAATTTCGAGATGAAAGTGTGAGAAACGTCACGCAGGTTCATCCGAGACGTCTTTCACGCAGAGATAAAACGTCGCTTATTAGCTGCGAATGCACCCTATCTACAATCACGTCGCTCTCTCTCTCTCTCTCTCCTAGGCTTCCGGGTAAATCAAGATGATCATCTGTGCTTGTAGCTGCACAGGCACAGGAAAACCAGGAAGTTAAGCTTGGATCGTTATCCTGCTTCGTCTCCCAAAGCAAAACCTAAATGCCCTCAAATCCAGAGGACTGCTGAGTAATTAAATTTTGGCTTTGCAGTCATGATGGTCAACATGATTTGTCAAAGTTGCCTAGTAACAGTGAATTTCTTTTCTTCTCTACGAATGAGTACTTCTCTCAGACAAGTACCGAGGAATAAGTTCAGAAGGAATCGCATTAGGTTATCATTTACTTTATGAATTTCGACATCTGATTGCGGAGATAGCTGGATTGTCTAATTGGTGTTAAAGGGACTCGGAAAGATGGCCATGAAGATTCCAAGAAGGTTGTCATACGAATGAATTTCCTTATCAGAAAATTGTACCGACCTCAGCTAACCATTGGGTAACATTCGAAGAATGGAGTTGGAGAGATATTGTGGCAGATAAAAGTTTTAATCATGTAGTGAGATGTTCTCGGTTTCTTCAGTGAGGGAGAGCATTGCCTATAAACGTCTCGGTCCGGCAGATGAACTCCTATTAGTCAATATAATCACACGTCACACCTGTAAAAGGCAGAGGTCAAGTATAAAATAGCCGCCTATAATCACTATACCGCAAGGTTGGGCCATGGCTTTAGCTCTGAGGCCACATTGTGGAATCAGAGGTTAACGGAGGGCCGCAACTTTCAAAATTATTGCATTCATTATTTAATGTTGCAGTTGAGAAAGCGTATAAATTTTACCGTAAAAATTTAGAAATATAAATTAAATAAAGTAGCAGTAGCATTAATACATTTGTGTGTTGTGCTAATTTTATACCATCTATAGCTGCAAGCACATTTAATTTTAGTATTAATTTAATGAGACAAATATATTGAGTCATCCTTTCCTACAGTTTGTTTTTCTTTTTTTCGAAATCAATACTGAGATTGCTTGTTAAGATCCTCATCACGATCCTACAATTTAATGTTTGTCAGAGAGCATCAAGGAGCTAACATTTACTTTTGTTATTCTTCATTCAAGAAAGTTTTGTTTAAAAATATATATAGGCATAAATGTAGAGAACATTTTTTCAGCAATCTTCTTCATACGTGGAAATTTTTCGGCAGGCAAAGATTTGTAAAAGGCAGCTAATGTGACAGCATGAAATGTCTTTCACAGTGCGATCTGACGGCATGTCAGTAAATAAATGGAAAAAATGCCTTTATGGTCGCTGCCACCAGCCACTCCGCAGAGTGTCAACTTTGTTTGTGCGACTAGTATCTACACTGTGCACGCGCATTGATGTGACCATCCTAGTGGAAATCCTCGGTCGCGCATGGGGAGGAAATCTTGGTTCAAGGCTTATTTTTCTGCCTTGGGGGCACACAAAAACTCTTAGTGGGCCGCATGTGCCCCGCGGGTCGCTGTTTGTCCACCTCTGCTATAGTGTATACTACGTCAGACACTAGAAAAATTCAGTCTTTAAAAGGCACATCTGAGTTATTTACTTATTGAGCAAATTGCTTCACATAGTGTTAGGAGATTATTTCAATTTCTTCACACTTTAACTTGGAAGCTTGTTTCATTACTAACAATACTGTAGTACCACAGTGTCATCTCATAACATAGGTTAATCAAAGTAAATAAAGTTATTAAGATATTTATTTGAGGATTGTGTAATTCCATAACTCTCTCTCCTCAGTGTAAGAAAGAAAGTAATCCATCCTGTGATAAGAAAACCATAAGCAAGTCCACTTGCAATCAATGTTGGAAGCAACTGCATCCAAAGCTTTGCGCAAACGTAAGAACAAGGGATTAGTTTGACCCGCAATCCATTGCGTTCTGGATCTCATAAATGGAAAGAGCGGCCTAACTTTAGTATAACTAGTGTTTACACTCATTCGTGTTGTAATCATTGGTGAAGAGTTACACGACCTCCGAAAGTCTCATTTGCACTAGTACAGCACATTCATTAGTTCTGCAACGAAGTGAGATAAGAGATGCTTCGGTAGAACATTTGAGAAAACTTGTCGCAAGCGATCTGTTGTGACCGACGTGCTAGAGAAACCAATTGCGTGTGGACTGCGGGTGACGCGTGTCAGCGCTCGGCCACGTGTCGGCTGCGTCCGTCTTTTTTGTACGTTTTGTCAGGAAGCTCATCTGGCTGACACGCCGCTGTTTTTCCTATGAGGCTGCCATTGTGGCACTTATCGATGCATTGTCTCAGGGCCCGCGCCATGACGCCCAGTGATGCCTGGGAATGTGGGAAGCTGTCTGCCGGTGACTGATTTCCATAGCGGCCGCGGTCGCGGCGCCACGATCCTTGTGCGATATCTCATTCTCTTTCTGATGGCCACGACGTACAAGAATTCCTCGAAACTGAATTCTGACGGCCCGTCTCCTGTGCTTCAGTCGTAATTTACCTCATACGTATCCACGAGAACGTGCACCATCTTACCAGTAGCAGGATGTCAAAGTACCTCTGTCACCGGTATTTCGATGGTTTAATCCGGTATTCCATCTCTTCCTGCCCAGCACTAATCTTTAGATCTCTACATATCTCCTTCAGGTATTACATATTCTACTACCACAGTGTTCCCTCCACTGTCCCTTCCATTGCAAAGCTGCGTGGCCGGCTGTTGTGGCCGAGCGGTTCTAGGCCCTTCAGTCGGGAACCACGCGACCGCTACGGTCGCAGGTTCGAATCCTGCCTCGGGCATGGATGTGTCTGCTGTCCTTAGGTTAGTTAGGTTTAAGTAGTTCTAAGTTCTAGGGGACTGATGACCTCAGCTGTTAAGTGCCATAGTGCTCAAAGCTATTTGATTTGAACCAGAGCTGCGTGTTTTGGGTGTTGTAGCATATGTCCCAGTTACCAATCATTTCTTCTAAGGGTTTTAAATACATTGCTTTCCACACATGATCTTTCTAACACTCTTCCGTGAAGTACTTTGTGTGAGCGTGCGATTTTAACATTCCCCTGTAGCACCAAATAGGTGTTCAGGAGTGCAACAGGAAAAAGAGAACAATACCCTTCGACACACTCCGCAAGGTGACTTGCGGAATATAGATGGAGATGGCAAAGGCAGCTTCTGTGACATGGACCTTAATTCAGTGCTGGTACAGGGTAAATGAAAAAGGACTTCACAACTTCGAAATGATACAGAAGTTCATTGAAATATTTTACGGAATCGGTAGACGTGTTGTTTTATAGCAAAGACTCTCAAGTTTCACATAAAAGCGTCAAGTGTCACTTTCGTTCGACCTCAGTACCATTTGTGATCCGGCAAACATTCCACCGATAGTAAATTTCTTCTAACACTCGTTGCAGAAAATGCGGCGTAACTTGTGCAACGGCAGCGTAGATACGAGTTTTCCAGAGCGCCTGAATTGTTTGGTAGGGAGGAACATACACACTGTCCTTAATGAAACCCTAGAGAAAGAAATACAGTGGTGTCAAGTCTGGGGAGCAAAGTGGATACCTGGCGACTTGGTGAACGTGTCGCAGAGAACAACCCGTCTCAACAAAGTTCTTCTGCCAATAGCAAAATTGTAGGTCTCATGGAGGTTCTTTAGCATTCTTTGTGCAAAATTTACGCCGAGCAGTTGTTGCAGAGTTCGTATCATTAAAGTAAAACTCACAGCTAGCACGCTTCGCGCAGGTGAAAACAGGATTTTATCTGTGCGCTAAGATGGCGCTCCTGGTCGGTCACTACGTGAATCAAACTTGAGATTGTTCGCTACAAAATGACACGTCTACCGATTACGTAAGTCATTTCAAGATATTTCTAGATTATTCCAAGAGTTCTAAAGTTCTTTTTGACTCACCCTGTGTTTGTTACCAGACGAAGATTTTCAGGCGAAGGAAACTTTCTTTGCCTTTAACAGTCTGCACCAAACGTGTACTTTCTCCAATTTTTAGTAATAACTCTTCTTTAATAGCTCTTCATCTGTTGTTCTAATTTCGCCAGTTTTCATGTTTATCAGGTCGTTAATATCATTTCCACGAAGTTCATCGCTTTGCTCTTAGCTTTGCTTGACTTAATCATAACTCTGCACTAATCAGCCTTCCCATTCTATTCAACATTTCTTCTGAACATTCGACAATTGTTGCCACAAGCACTAAGTCGTCTGGGAACCATTATCAAGTAGCATCTGTTCAAGTTGTATTTTTTTTCCTATTTCGAAAATTTGTTTCATTTCCTTTCGCTTATTCACTTGCAAATATGTTAAAAGACCAGCAGAAACTACAACTTAAACCCAATAATCTGAACATACTCTTACGATTTTCGACTTTTACTGCCATGACTTCAGATTACTCGTCTTGCTATTTAACTTGCAAGGCTGGTCCAGATTGAATCTAAAATCTTCAGTTTAATGAATCACCGATACAGCGTTGTTTCCTGCAAGAGCGTTTATATTTAACAGAAAATGACAGAAGTTTTCCCTCATATAGACATAACTGTATGACGTACCAGGATTCGCATCATACACCTGAGTTTACTGGGCAGCCTTCCTTCAGCTGAGTCATTCGAGGTTGCCTCACTCACCTGTTATCGAGAATGGGACAGTTCATCTAAGAAAACGAAATACTCTACAGCATGTTACTAAATAGAACCACCAGGTTCGAAGACAGATCTAATTTTGAATCCTTAATACAGTACAACGCTACAAACTTTTAACTTTTCACTAATGACGAGGGATGCAACGCATGAAAAATACGATATTTGTAGTTACGAAACACAGTTAATCACATTGGGCACACTTGGCTACGTACGCTTTAAAGTTAACGGTCTTCTCAGAAATTATTATTTTGCTGTTGTATTTATTGTCTGTCTTGACTCAAGACCACGCTGAGTATTTTCAAAACATTGCCAGTTCCCCTGATTGCTCCCACCTTGAGCTCAACAAAGGAGGACATTCTCCTATCTTAAAGGAGCAAGCGGAAGTATTACCTATAAATAGGAAAAGTTATATGCTTTACCCGACGTTGCAGCGACTTAGTTACTGGCAAAATGTGTACGGTCATGAAACATGCAGTTTAAAATCCACTACAATCTCTACAATTTTGAGCCTAAATGTTTTGATCACCCTACGCATATTAAATCGTTTACGCATCAGTAAAGTACGAGTAACGAAAGGCCTTAATTTCCAATGTTTTGTGGGCGGAAACGGCATATGATGAAAACAGCTTCATTTCCTCTTATTTTTTTCAGAAGAAAAGGAAAGAAAAAATAAAAGAAAAAAAATCGAAAATTACTACCTTGAAATTTCACGTTATGTAACTGCCAGAAATGGCTACTAAATTATTCTCTGCGTTGAAGTTCTGTGGAGCTGCCCTTAAAAATCTTTAGACATTACTTTTCGTCATTGTGGCACAAAACGGATTCGGTTGAGAAACTTCCAAGTAGCCCATTCGTTTGTGCGACCATGAAGACGTCTTTCTTTAGGTATCACACAAGTTGCAACATCACGCAGACAGCACGATGGACATGCAGGTAATTAGCTTTTCAGTGCATTCGCACAAAGTAGGCAGCACTGATGCCATCTACAATCTGAACTTAAGGAAATACTTCACAGCGTGTTTCTCATTCAAAACTCGCATTTGAATGTTGATTCTACGCGAGGTTTTATTATACTTTGTGTAAGGAAAAATGTCTACCAGAACGTCTAGAGTTTCGACAGCGGCACTTCGGTCGCACTCAACGGCATGCATGATATCAAAGGTGTCCCTTAATGCGGTACCCGAGAGAAGTGCGCTGACAACGGTGAACCCAATGAGAATAATAGACACACGAGTGCTGCCATGCAGTACCACGTGGCGAGAAAATACAATAAGCAGACGACAACGGTGTGAATAAAAAATTCGGAATCTACAAAAATGCACATACTTGCAAATGTTGTTAGCGGAAACTGACGAGAGAAAAAGCCGACACTGGGAAGAAAAGACTGCCTCGTTCTGACAGTACAAAAAACGGATGGGCTATTTTTGCCGATGACTGTGACAAAACATGTAATACGGTACTGATGTTTTATGGCATATTGGCTCCTGAAAAAAAAAGTACATAGAACTTCGAAACACATCAGTCGGTAGTATGCTCTAGTAACATAAAATTCGGAGTACGAAAGGCCTTTTTTGTGAATGAGGGACTGAGTGTGTAGCATTTTTGAAACTGCAGCGAAAAAATTGGAAAGTATGTTACGAGTTTGTTGTCATCAATCTAGTTGTCTCGCCGAATATATTTTCCGCATATTGCATGTTTATAAATGATTGAAATTGACGTAAAGCCGAAACTGTAAAAAAAAGGATAAAAATTAGTACAGCCATAAGTAGAATTTGACGACCTCAAATGGTCAGTTTTTGATACATACGGTGTGTGATCAAAAACAGCAAATTAAAGAATCTTTATTTACTCATCAACTTCGTCCCCTACAAAGTAATTCTCCCCAGACACGATAAAGTTGTGCCAGTACTTTTTCCAGTATTGTAAAAACTGCTGGAATTCACTTTTCCTTGTGATGTTCAGCTGCTTTAGCGGATCTTTTTTTATCTCAGCACTCGTGTGAAAACGACATCTTTTCATGGTTCTCTTCAGCCTCTGGAATAGAAAGAAGTCCCAGAGGGCCATGTCCGGCGAATATGATTTTGTTTTTGCCAAAAATCACGAACAAGCATTGAGGTGTGAGCGGGAGCATAAGCGTGATGCTATTTCCACGAGTAGTTTTGCGACAATTCTGGTCTTTTCCTTCGGCATGCTTCATACAAAGAGCGCGCAACTTCCAGGCAGTATATCTTATTGACCGGACAGTCGTAAGGCAGGGACTGATGATGCACTATCCCATTATAATCGAAGAAAACAGTGAGAAGAACCTTCACGTGTGGTCGACTTCCAGAGTTTTTTTTTTTTCCAGTCTTGGCTGTTCAAGCAGTTTTCGTTGCCGCAATTGGCCCTTGGTTTCAACGTCATACTTGTACGATGCGCCACCTTTTATAACCTCCTTTAGAAATTCTTAATCTTTGTCGACTCCAGTCAGCGATTACTGAGCGATACCTACGAGACCTCGTTTTTGGTCGAAATTCAATTTCGGAACATACTTTGCTATTACACGTATCATGCCCAAACCATCCGAAGAAATTACTGAGAATGATCCAAAGGATACACAGACATCATCAGCCACTTTTCTGATGGCGAACCGGCCACTTTCCAAAACGATTTTCTTTAGTTCTTCCATAATATCACCAGTAATTGATGTGCTAGGGCGTCCATGGCGGTCGTCGTCTTCAACGTTTACTCGACCCTCTTTGAAACATTTATATCACTCGTAAACTCTTGACTTACTCATTGTAGACTGGCCAAAAGACACAGTCAACTTTTCGAATGCGGTGCTGCACTTTACTCCATTTTGCAGGCAGAATTAAATGCAAATTCTATGATCCATCTTTCATCGAACACTCGAAAACGCATATAACCTTCTCGACTGTCAACAATAAACTAAGTATTCAAAACAGCTGAAAATACACTACTGGCCATTAAAATTGCTACACCAAGAAGAAATTCAGATGATATACCGGTATTCATTGGACATTTATATTATACTAGAACTAACATGTGATTACATTTTCACGCAATTTCGGTGCATAGATTCTGAGAAATCAGTACCTAGAACAACCACCTCTGGCCGTAATAACGGCCTTGATACGCCTGGGCATTGAGTCGAACAGAGCTTGGATGGCGTGTACAGGTACAGCTGCCGATGGAGCTTCAACACGATACCATAGTTCATCAAGAGTAGTGACTGGCGTATTGTGACGAGCCAGTTGCTCGGCCACCATTGACCAGACGTTTTCAATTGGTGAGAGATCTGGTGAATGTGCTGGCCAGGGCAGCAGTCGAACATCTTCTGTATCCAGAAATGCCGTACAAGACATGCAACTTGCGGTCGTGCATTATCCTGCTGAAATGTAGGGTTTCGCAAGAATCGAAAGAAGGGTAGAGCTACGGGTCGTAACACATTTGAAATGTAACATCCACTGTTGAAAGCGCCGTCAATGCGAACATGAGGTGAACGAGACGTGTAACCAATGGCACCCCATACCATCACGCCGGGTGATACGCTAGTAAGGCGATGACGAATACACGCTTCCAATGTGCGTTCACCGCGATGTCGCCAAACACGGATGCGACCATCATGATGCTGTAAACAGAACCTGGATTGATCCGAAAAAATGACGTTTTACCATTCGTGCACCTAGGTTCGTCGTTGGGTACACCATCACAGGCGCCCCTGTCTGTTATGCTTCGCCAACGGTAACCGCAGCCATGGTCTCCGAGCTGATAGTCCATGCTGCTGCATACGTCGAACTGTTCGTGCAGATGGTTGTCTTGCAAACGTCCCTATCTGTTGACTTAGGGATCGAGATGTTGCTGTACGATCCGTTACAGCCATACAGATAAGATGCCTGTCATCTCGACTGCTAGTGATACGAGGCCGTTGGGATCCACCACGGTGTTCGGTATTACCCTCTTGAAGCCGCTATTCTGCTAACAGTCATTGGATCCCGACAAACGCGAGCAGCAATGTCTCGATACGATAAACAATCGCGATAGGCTACAATCTGACCTTTATCAAAGTCGGAAACGTGATGGTACGCATTTCTCTTCCTTACACGAGGCATCACAACAACGTTTCACCAGGCAACGCCGGTCTACTGCTGTTTGTGTATGAGAAATCGGTTGGAAACTTCCCACATGTCAGCACGTTGTAGGTGTCGCCACCGGCGCCAACCTTGTGTGAATGCTCTGAAAAGCTAATCATTTGCGTGTCACAGCATCTTCTTCCTGTCGGTTAAATTTCGCGTCTGTAGCACGTCATCTTCGTCGTGTAGCAATTTTAATGGCCAGTAGTGTAGGAACACATCAGGAACATGTATACCACACAAGATAAAAGAAATTTTTGACAATCGGATGTATAAAACCAGCGAAATTTTTTTAAAAAAATCCCGTTACTTTTGTATCGCACCTCGTGCATGGAAAATAGCGTATAAGCGCGTGCCGAAAGGGGGCGCTGAACTAGAGGCTAGTGGAGCCACGCAGCGCGCACTTGGCACGGCTGTAGCTGGACAGGCGGCGGGGGCGGCGGCGGGGCGGCGAAGGGCGGCGCCGCCCACGGGAGCCGGCGTTGGCGGCAGCGGCCGCTGATCCCGGCGGGCTTATCCGCGAGACGACGGTCTGACAGCGATACGTCCGGCCGGCCTAGCTGCCCTCTAAAGCTGGCTTTACGCTAAACTAATCTCATTACAGCCTCGCGCCCAAATCCTGCAAAACCGAGCGCCAACGCCGCCACGCTAGCCAACCGGCTAGGTACGCTCTCCGCACACCGCCAAATGGGCACGGCACGGTGCGTCGCTTAAAGTGGAGCCTCGCAGCGGGACTTAAAGCAAGCGAGCACGCACGTCGGCAATGACTTTAAAAACCATCCCTTCACCGCGTGATGAAACCGTCTGAACAATAATGATGATATATACAGAGGGGTCCAAAAAAATGTATCCACTATTTAAAAATCCATAATTAGCAAACTAATTGACAGAGTTGTCTCATTTTTGGTGAAAGTGTGGATTAAAATCCAACTTAAAAATATCACTGTAGGTGAAACTTCCTGGCAGATTCAAACTGTGTGCCCGACCGACACTCCAACTCGGGACCTTTGCCTTTCGCGGCAAGTGCTGTACCATCTGAGCTACAGAGTTTTAATGTGCCAGGAAGTTTCATATCAGCGCACACTCCGCTGCAGAGTGAAAATCTCATTCTGGAACCATCCCCCAGGCTGTGGCTAAGCCATGTCTCAGCAGTATCCTTTCTTTCAGGAGTGCTGGATCTGCAAGGTTCGCAGGAGAGCTTCTGTAAAGTTTGAAAGGTAGGAGACGAGATACTGGCAGAAGTAAAGCTTGAGGACGGAGCGTGAGTCGTGCTTCGGTAGGTCTGATGGTAGAGCACTTGCCGGCGAAAGGCAAAGGTCCCGATTTCGAATCTCGGTCGGGCACACAGTTTTAATCAGTCAGGAAGTTTCATGTCAGCGCACACTCCGCTGCAGACTGAAAATTCTAGAATCACTGTAGGTGTTTGAAATGGTCACCATTAACATCCACACACAAACGATGCCGCCGAACTGCAGCACGAACTACTGACTGCAACGTGCTCAGTTGGATATTTGCACATGAATGTACGATGGCTTCTCGAAGTTCATCCAAAATGCGTGACTTTTGTCGATAAACGACGTCCTTTAGTGTTTCGAAGACAGCAAAGTGGAAGTGCTACATACCACGATTGCTACACGCAATGAACGAGGACGACCCAGATCGTAGATTGGAGTACTGCGCATGGTTTCCTGACATGGTGTGCAACGATGAAGAGTTTGCAGAGATGATTGTGTGGTCTTATGAGGCACAGTTCAAACTCAGTGGTACGGTAAATCACCACAATTGCATCTACTGGGCCGCCGAAAATCCGATCGTCCATGTAGACACAGCCGTGCATTTGCCAGGAGTAAATGTGTGCTGTGGCTTGTCTTACCGGGGCTTGATTAGGCCGTTCTTCTTTGACGGCACAGTTACCGGTGAGGTGTACCTTCAGAAGCTTCAGACATCCATTTTACCTGCCATCCGAGACTTGTATGGAGACGGAAGAGTTTACTTTCAACAAGATGGTGCCCAGCCCACTACCAAAATCGTCTTAGGGTGTATCTCGACGAAAATCTACCAGGAAGATGGATAGACCGTAGAGGTGCTGTGGAGTATCCACAACGTTCCCCAGACCTAGCTCCTCTGGACTTTTACCTGTGGGGAACACTAAAGGACGTCATTTATCGACAAAAGCCACGCGCATTGGATTAACTTCGAGGATCCATCGTACATTCATGTGCAAATATCCAACTGAACACGTTGCAGTCGGTGGTGTGAGCTGCAGTTCAGCGGCATCGTTTGTGTGTGGATGGGTGACCACTTCGAACACCTACAGTCATATCTTTAAGATGGACTTTAAGCTACACTTTCACCAAAAATGAGACAACTCCGTCAATTAGTTTGCAAGTTATTGACTTTTAAACAGTGGATACATCTTTTGGACCCCTCTGTAGATCGTCATTTACACCTTCTTCTCTAGACCGTCTCCTCATCCCCCCCCCTTTTCTCTCTGCCTGTCTTTCTTTTCTGTAATCCTCCTCTTCTGCCCTTCTGCTTCCTCATTTGCTGCTTCCACTTTTTCTGTTTCTATTATTCTTTTTCTTTTATAAGGCGTGTCCTCTCCTTTCGGAGCTTTTCGGTTCTCTGCTGTTCATCTACATCTAAACGACTACCCTCCACAAAACACGCGAAATTAAAAAAAAATCCGTTACTTTTAATCACACCTATTATACGGAGAATAGCGGATAAACTAGTGCGCACTTGGCTCGGTTGTAGCTGGACAGGCTAAAAGTTATTTCTGGACCATTCTATTTTCTTACAGCACGTGGTAAAAATGAACCGATCAGTCTCTCCCTGCGAGCTCTGATCTTATCTTAACGCGATGGTCGTTCGTACATATTTAGCTGGAGGTCAATAAAATAATTTGCACATTCAGAGGAGAAAGTTGGTAATCGAAATTTCGTGAAAAGATCTGACCGCAACAGCAAATGCTTTTGTTTTTGTGGTTGCCACCTCAGCTGCAGCTGACTGGAGAACAATTCCAATCTCGCCAACGTACATTTCACCTAAGCACTACCGAGACAAGATAATAGAAATTAGCGTTTGTATGGAGGCATATAGTCATTTTTCTCTCGCTCCTTTTTCCAATGGAACAGGAAATTAAACGAATAGTAGTGCTAGAAGGTGCTCCCCGCCAAATACCATGCCATGGCTTCCAGAATATGTTCCACTTTTTCTGTTTGTATTACTCCTTTTCTTTTAAAAGGTGTGTCCTCTCCTTTCGGAGCTTGTCGGTAATATTTATATTATTCGCCATACTTCCTCCTCTATTTCGTGATAACACAAACGTCTTGC